>NW_022589708.1:48802331-48979186 GCF_004348235.1 Phoca vitulina
AAAAAAAAAAAAAAAAAAAAAAAAAAAAAAAAGCCAGAGAAAATCAGTCACAAAATGGAGTCTGCAAATTCCTTCAGAATATTTGAATATGATTGTATTTAATATGAAGACAGATACTAGTTTCAGCTGCCATATTTATGGTAAAAAAAAATCAAGAACCATTATTGTCTACTTGGTAATAGTAAAAAACAAAAGCATATCTAAACAAAACATTTCTTTAAGTTACATAAAAAGACTTTTTATCAGCTTTAAAATTTAATTACAATTGTCTATGTACCTATCTAGTGTTATATTAGTATTGAAACGTGCCATTTCTATCAAGCAGTTTTTCTTTGAATTTCATTGGACTGAAGCTACTTTACATGTGATTGAAAGCTATATTGTGTTTAACATTAGACACTAATTGAATTCATTTTGGCTTCTAGCTGTGCTTCATAACATTTTTAGTTTAGTTTAGTTTTGTTAGTTTGGTTTGGTCTACCTTTTTTTGTTTGTTTATAAAAAGGAAATAAGGCCATTTGTACAAGTTTCATAATAATAGCTTACATCCAAGTTTTTAGGGGACAACAAAAATGAGTTACTTTGTTCCAAAGGCATTTTAGTCTGTCTACTGAACATACATTCTTTTCCTTTTGCTCTTCAGAGTTTACCACAGAATTTATCATTAATTCCTAATTTTTACTTTCTTTTAAAAATAATTTCTATAGACCTGCAAACTTAGAAACACTAATGCTAAATTCTAATTTATGATGTCTTTATAGCTGATACTGCTTTACCACTTAATATTATCTATAGCATACTGAGAAAACACTTATAGGATAAGGCTGCTATAGCAAATCTGAGTTTCATGCATATAGGGGTGAATGGCACCATCCTTCTTCAGCTTTGTCTGGAGTATAATTTAACATGGATGTCAGATTGTTGGCCTTCCAAAGGACATGCTGAGATTTTTTGATTCACTTCTCTGATTTTTGTTTGTTAATAAATTATTTGACAGCATCCTGCTAAGTAGCAAAATTCAGTAACAACTTTCAGATAGGTGTTGCCAAAATCATTTTTGACTGCATGTAGTTTTCATCTGTTGTAATTTAGTACATGACCTTTGTTTTCTTTAGGATATTAATCCATAGCACTAGATTGACTGTTAAAAATGACTCAAGATATTACGTATACCAACTTGGGTGTGATTCTGGGGAAAATATTTGTAGATAATAGCAATTTTTATAATGATAATGCTTAAGTCTTACAATGAAGGGTTGAGAAGGCAGTATTTCCAGAAGATAAGAAGTATATCAAATGACAAATACTGAATCTTTACTTATATTTGTTTTGTGCTATATCATAGAAAAAACACAGGCAAATTTAAACCTTTGCTGCTCACTTACTAATGGGCTAGGGAAAACAGCAGCATCATCATCATCATCATCATTTTTCCCAATCCTCACCAAAAACAGTATGTCTTTAATGATTCATAGTAGGTTGAATTATTTGTTTTGTTTGTTTGCTTTTTAGTTTTTTTTTCTTCCAGTTTTACTGAGATATAATTGACAAAAATGTTTGTGTAGGTTTAGGTGTACAACATTAGGGAGAACATTATTAATGATTTTCCCATCTGCTTTTATTTTTTCTTTTTTGTTTCAATTTTAATTCCAGTATAATTAATGTACAGTCTTATAAATTAGTTTCACATGTACAATATAGTGATTCTATACATTACACAGTGCTCATGAAGATAAGTGTACTTATAAAACCCTTCACCTGTTACCTATCCCTTCACCCACCTTCCCTTTGGTAACCACCAGTTTGTTCTCTACAGTTAATAGTCTGCTTTGTGGTTTATGTATTTTTTTCTTTGTTTACTTATTTTGTTTCTTAGATTCCGCATATGAGTGAAATAATAAGGTATTTGTCTTTCCCTGACTTATTTTGCTTAGCATAATACTCTCTAGATCTATTTGTTACAAGTTTTCATTCTTTTTTATGGCTGAGTAATGTAATATATATTATAGAATTAATTACTGTAGCCAAGATATGGAAACATGTCCTTTTCATGGCTGAGTAATGTTTATATATATATATATATACACATATGTGTGTGTGTGTGTGTGTATATATATATACACACACTATTTACAATAGCCAAGATATGGAAACAAATATCTTGAGTATTATAAACAATGCTGCAATAAACAGGGGTGCATATATCTTTTTGAATTAGTGTTTTCATATCCTTTGGGTAAATACCTAGTAGTGAAATCACTGGATCATATGGTAGTTCTGTTTTTAATTTTTTGAGGAATGGCCATACTGTTTTCCACAGTAGCTGCACCAGTCTGCATTCCCACCAACAGTGCATGAGGGTTACTTTTTCTCCACATCCTCACCAACACTTGTTATTTCTTACCTTTTTGATTCTAGCACTTCTGACAGGTGTGAGGTGATTCATTGTGGTTTTGACTTGCATTTCCCTGATGATGAGTGATATTAAGCATCTTTTCATGTGTCTGTTGGCCACCTGGATGTCTTCTTTGGAGAAATGTCTTTCATGTCTTCTGCCTATTTTTAAATTGGATTATTTGTTTTTTGAGTTGAGTTGTGTAAGTGCTTTATATATTTTAGATATGCAACCCTTTATCAGATATGTCATTTGCAAATATCTTCTCCTATTCTGTAGGTTGCCTTTTATTTATTTTATTTTTTAAAATTTTGTTTGTTTGTTTTTTATTTAAATTCAATTAGCCAAGGTGTAGTACATCATTGGTTTTTGATATAATGTTCAATGATTCATCAGTTCAGTTGCCTTTTAGTTTTGTTGGTTGTTTCCTCTGCTATGCAGAATCTTTTTATTTTGATATTGTCCTAATAGTTTATCTTTGCTTTTGTTTTCCTTGCCTCAGGAGACATACCTAGAAAAATGCTGCTATGATCGATGTCAGAGAAATTACTGTCTGTTCTCTCTTATAGCATTTTTATGGTTTCAAGTATCACATTTAGGTCCTTAATCCATTTTGACCTTATTTTTGTGAATAGTTTAAGTAAGTGGTCTACTTTCATTCTTTTTCATGTAATGATACTGTTTTCCCAACACCAGTTGTTGAAGTGACTGTCTTTTCTCCCATTACATAGTTTTGCCTCCTTTGTAGAATATTAATTGATCATGTAATTGTGGGTTTATTTCTGTGCTCTCTATTCTGTTCCATTGATCTGTCTATTTTTGTGCCAGTACCATAATGTTTTGATTACTTCAGTTTTGTTGTATATCTTGAAATCTAGGATTGTGATACTTCCAGTTTTGTTTTTCTTTTTCAAGATTGCTTTGGCTATTTGAGGTCTTTTGTGGTTCCATATAAATTTTAGGATTATTTGTTCTAGTTCTGTGAAAAATGTTTTTGGTATTTTGATAGGGATCGCATTAAATCTGTAGATTGCTTTTGGGAGTATGGACATTTTAACAATATTTATTCTTCCAACCCATGAGCATGGAATACGTTCCCATTTCTTTGTTTTTTTGTTTTTTTTCCAAATTCCTTCATCAGTGTTTTACAGTTTTCAAAGTACAGGTATTTCACCTATTTGGTTAATTTAATTCCTAGATATTTTATTATTTTTGGTGCAATAACAAATGGGATTGTCTTCTTAATTTCTCTTTCTGATACTTCATTATTAGTGTATAGAACTGCAACAGATTTCTGTACATTGACTTTGTATCTTACAACCTTACTGAAATCATGTATGAGTTGTAAGTTTTTTGGTGGAGTCTTTAGGATTTTCTATATATAGTATCATATAATCTGCAAATAGTGAAAGTTTTACTTTTTCCTTACCAATTTGAATACCTTTTATTTCTTTTCTGTTGTCTGATTGCTGTGACTAGCACTTCTGGAACTATGTTGAATAAAAGTGGTTTAAGAGTGGGTATTCTTGACTTGTTCCTGATCTTAGGGAAATAGCTCTCAGTTTTTCACCATTGAGTGTGATATTAGCTGTGGGTTTTTCATATATGGCTTTTATTACATTGAGGTATGTTCCCTTTAAACCTACTTTGTTGAGAATTTTTTATCATGAATGGATGTCATACATTTATAAGTGCTTTTTCTACATCTATCGAAATGATCATCTGGTTTTTATCCTTTCTCTTATTGATATGAGGTATCATGTTGATTGATTTGTGAATATTGAACCACCATTGCATCCCAGGAATAAATCCCACTTGATCATCGTGAATGACTTTTTAAATGTATTGTTGGATTTCGTTTGCCAATATCTTGTTGAGGATTTTTGCATCTATTTTCATCAGAGATATTGGCCTGTAGTTCACTTTTTTTTTGATGTGTCTGTATCTGGCTTTGGTATTGGGCCAATTGTGACCTTATAGAATGAATTTGGAAGTTTTCCTTCCTCTTCTATTTTCTGGAATAGTTTGAGAAGAATAGGCATTAACTCTAAATGCTTGGTAGAATTTGCCTGTGAAGCCATCTGGTCCTGGACTTTTGTTTGTTCGGAATTTTTTTTTTTAATATTTTATTTATTTATTTGGGAGAGAAGATGAGAGAGGGAGAGAACACACACACAAGTGGGGGGAGGGACAAAAGAAGAGGGACAAGCAGACTTCCCACTGAGTGTGGAGCCTAACTCAGGGCTCGATCCCAGGACCCTGAGATCATGACTTGAGCTAAATTCAGATGTTTAACTGACTGAGCCACCCAGGTGCCCCTGTTGGGAATTTTTTGATTACTGATTCAATTTCCTTTCTGATAATTGACCTGTTCAAATTTTCTATTTATTTCTGATTCAGTTTGGGAGGTTATATATTTCTAGGAATTTATCTGTATCTTCTAGGTTGTCCAATGTGTTCGCATATAATTTTTCATAATATTTTCTTATAATCTTATGTATTTCTGTGGTGTTGGTTATTTCTCCTCTTTCATTTCTGATTTTGTTTATTTGAGTCCTATTTCTTTCTTTGATAAGTCTGGCTAAAGGTTTATCAATTCTGTTTATCTTTTCAAAGAACTACCTCCTGATATCATTGATCTATTTTATCTATTTATTATTTATTTATTTAAGTTTATATTTCATTTATTTCTGCTATAATCCTTATTATTTCCTTCTATATATTAATTTGAGCTTTTGTTTTTTCTTCTTTCTCTAGTTCCTTTAGGTATAAAGTATGGTTGTTTATTTGAGATTTTTCTTGCTTTTTGAGGTAAGCCTGTATTTCTATAAACTTCCCTCTTAGAAAAACTTTTATTGCATCCCAAAGATTTTAGACCCTTGTGTTTTCATTTCCATTATTCTCCATGTATTTTTTTTCTTTCCCTTTTGATTTCATGGTTGATCCATTCATTGTTTAGAAGCATGTTATTTAACTTCCATATATTTGTGTTCTTCCCAGATTTTTTCTTGTGGTTGATTTCATAGTGTTGTGGTCAGGAAAGATACATGGTATAACTTTGATCTTTTTGAATTTTTTGAAACTGGCTTTGTGGTCTAACATGTGATCTATTCTGGAAAATGTTCTATGTGCACTTGAAAAGAATTTGTATCCTGCTGACTTAGGATGGAATGTTGTGACTATATCTGTTAGATCCATCTTTTCCAACGTGTCATTCAAAGCTACTGTTTCCTTGTTGATTTTCTCTTTGGATGATCTGTCCATTGATGTAAGTGGATATTAAAGTCCCTTACTATTATTGTATTAGTATTGATTACTTCCTTTATGTTTGTTAATAGCTGCTTTATGTATTTGGGTGCTCCCATGTTAGATGCATAAATATTTATAATTATTATATCTTCTTGTTAGAGTGTTCCCTTCCTTTATGATTATATAGTGTCTTTGTCTCTTGTTACAGTCTTTGTTTTAAAGTCTATTTTGTCTGATATAAATATTGTTACCCTGACTTTCTTTTCTTTTCCATTTGCATGCTAATTTTTCCCCATCTCTTCACTTTCAATATACATGTGTTTTTAGATCTGAAATGAGTCTTTTGTAGGCAGCATATGGATGGGTCTTGCTTTTTTATCCATTCTGTCACCCTATGTCTTTTTAAAATTTTTTTAAGATTTTATATATTTATTTGAGAGAGAGAGAGAGAGCACGAGCAGGGTGAGGGGCAGAGGGACAAGCAGACTCCCCGCTGAGCAGGGAGCCCAACATGGGGCTCAATCCTGGGACTCCAGGATCGTGACCTAAGCCGAAGGCAGATGCTTAACTGACTGAGCCGCCCAGGCTCCCCAACCTTATGTCTTTTGATTGGACCATTTAGTCCCTTTACATTCGAAATAATTATTGATTTGTTACTTGTTTTATGGTTGTTTTTGTAGTTCTCTGTTCCTTTCTTTTCTTGCTCTCTTTCTCATGGTTTTTTGGCCTTCTTTAGTAATATACTTGGATGCTTTTGCACATCTATTTTTTTTGTATTTTTTTATGTATTACTTATGTATTACTGGTTTTTGATTTGTGGTTACCAGTAGGTTTGTATATGACATCTTCTGCACATGACAGTCTATATTAAGTTGATGGTCACTTACTTTTGAACCCATTCTTACTCTACTACGCTCCCACATTTTAGGTACATGGTGTCATAATTTATATACTTTTATTTTGTGAATCCCCTGACTTTTATAGATATACTTATTGTTACTGGTTTTGTGCTTCCTAATTTACTTATTTCTACTTATGGTCTTTTCTTTCCACTCAGAGTCCCCAATAACATTTCTTATGGGGCTGGTTTAGTGGTCATGAATTTCTTTAACTTTTGTTTGTATGGGAATCTATTCTGAATGTCTCTCCCCCTATTCTGAATAATAGCCTTGCTGGATAGAGTATTCTTGGTGGCAGGCTTTTTCCTTTCAGCAGCTTAAATATATCATGCCATACCCTTCTGACCTGCAAAGTTTCTGCCAAAAAGTAAGCTTCTAGCCTTAAGGGATTTCCCTTGTATGTAACTGGTGTATTTTTTGCATGTGTGTGGTTTGTATTTTTGGTTTTTGGTTTTGTTTTTTTTTTTTTTTTGCTGCTTTAAAATTCTCTCTTTATGGCTACTTTCTGCCACTTTAATTACTATGTGTCTTGGTGTGGACCACCTTGGGTTGATTTTGTTGGGGGCTCTCTGTGCCTCCTGGATCTGGATTTTTGTTTCATTTTCCAGATTCAGTAGGTTTTCCACTATTATTTTATAAGACATTCTCTGCCTCCTTTCTCTCTCTACTCCTATTGGGATCACTATAATGTGAATATTTTATACTTGATGGTGTCACTGAGTTCCCTAAGTCTATTTTTATTTGTTATTATTTTTTCTCTCTCTCTCTTGTTCAGCTCAATTACTTTCCA
Source organism: Phoca vitulina (assembly GCF_004348235.1). Lineage (NCBI taxonomy): Eukaryota > Metazoa > Chordata > Mammalia > Carnivora > Phocidae > Phoca > Phoca vitulina. The sequence continues at coordinate 48,809,665 of NW_022589708.1, forward strand.
TTATTCTGTTCTCCTGTTCACTGATCCATTCTTTTCCTTCCTCTAGTCTAGAATTTATTCCATCTAGTGTACTCTTATATTCAGTTATTGAGTTCTTCACCTCTAATAGGTTCTTTTTTATGTTTTCTATCTCTTTGTTAAGGGTCTCACTTAGGTCCTCCACTCTTTTCCTAGTCCACTGCATATCTTTATGACCATTACTTTAAATTCTCCATTAGGCATATTACTTATTTCCATTTTGGTTAGCTCTCTCGCTATAATATTGTCTTGTTCTTTCATTTGGATATATTCATTTGCCTCCTCATTTTGTCTAACTCTTGTTTCTATTTCTATGTGTTAATAAAGTTAACTACATCTCCTGCTCTCAAAGTACTGGTCTTATGGAGAAGAGATTCTATAGTGCCCTGCAGTGCAATGTCCCCTGTTCACAAGAAACTGGTACTTCATGGGTGTGCCCTGCTGTTATGGCTGAACTGCTTTTGCCTTTAGTTCAGTCATCTGCAATGGCTCTCTTTGCCTATTGTGGGCAGGGTTTGATCCCTGCATTGTCAGTGGGCCAGCCTAGGGCCACCTTGGGTTTGAGTTGAGTCGGAGCAGGCATTTGCCAGAGATGCAGTAACACTGCACTGCAGGGTGCTTCTCTTGTGTTGTTCCCTAACAAGCTTTCGTTAGTGGGCACAGCCTGCAGTCAGACAAGATGTCTGCTCCCAGAATGGGGCCACAGTCAGACTGGTACATGTAGTTATCTTCTCCTCTCCCTGAGGCATGAATAACTTTGGTGTGGTGTTGTTCCCTGTCAGGGCTGATTGCACACTGCCAGGTTTGTGGCACCACTTTGAATGGGCTCTAGCCAAGAGTGTATTGGAGTGGGCAGGAATTTAGGAGAACCCCCAGGGTGGGACGACCTGTGTTAGCATGGTCTGAGAGGGACTGTTGAGGGAGCTGAGGCCTGACTGGAGCAGGCATGTCCATAGGAGAACATGGGGGTGGAGCACTGTTAGCAAGTTAAATAGCCAGTGTTGGCACTATGCTGTTCCCACAGGTGTCCCTGTGTCTAGGCTAGAGGTAGGGAAGGGATATGGCCCCTGCCAGCTCTTTTGTTCTTTGAGAAGTCTTCCAATGATCCCTGCCCCTTCAGCGTGTGCTCTGAGATTAGTAAATAAATCTCTCTTTTGTGTATCCCAGGCATTTTTCAAACTGCTGCTTCTATACCTTATCTCCACAGGGTTGTCTCTTTGTCTTTTTGTTGTGCTATCTCTAAGTATGAGGACTCAGTTTCTTCTTGTCCTCCCAACTGTCCAAGAGCCTGAGACTGCTGATTTTTAAATTTCCAGATGTTAAACTCTACTGACTGTAAGAACTCACAAATTCAGCTTCTCTGGTTTTTAAAGCCAAATGATATGGGGATTCATCTTCCCTATGTGGGCTACCTAATGTGAGAGTCTGTTCCTCTCCCTTTTTCACCCTGCAGTATCCCTCCCTCCCTCAAATAGTCCCAAGGGTTCATTTAGTTCCTGTGTCTCTGCCCTTCCTACCTATTTTGATATGGACTCTTTACGTTTAGCTGTGGAGAGTTTGTTCTGCCAGTGTTCAAGTCATTGTCTGGGTTATTTACACTCATGTGGGTGTCATGTAGTTGTATCTGTGGGATGAGGTGAGCTTAGAGTCCTCCTAATCAGCCATCTTCCCTGGAAGAACCCACTTGCTTTTATTTCTATGGAAGAAACTTTATGGAAATTTATGGAGATAGGAAAATAGAAAGAATGCACCTTTATATTTCAAAGAATAATGATCATTTTCTTAGCCTGGGGATTTAATGATGGAAAATGCTGTGGAAAAAGCCAACACACACACACACACACACACACACACACACACACACACAGAAAAAAAACAAAGCAAGGTGGGTTGGTGGAAAGTGAGAGGAGGGAGAGCAAGTTAAGATTGAGTGAGAAATTTTCAAGTGCCAGGAAGTGTGTTCTAAGCTCTTTATATGAATCTTCTTATAAGTATTTATAATAACCTACGACTTAGGTATTATTACGGTCACCATTTAACCACTCATTGAGAAACAGGGAGATTAAGTGACTTGTTGAAGCTCATCTGGTAAATAAGGAGTAACACTGGTATTTGAATGTAGGTAATGTGCTCCAGAGTATGGCCATAATATGACCAAATGACGCTGCTTCTATGAGAGGAGAAGTTCTGACATAACCCTGGATTGAGTTTTTTACAACCAGAAATGAAATCTTTCACTAATGATGTTGGCTAATAGTTTATGTCAAGTTAATATTCAAGAGAGGTATTATATAATTATTACTTGATAACCAATAAGAAATTATGACTATGAACTGTGGTTTATGAAATTATTGTTACAGTCTTTGTATTAGTTTGTAGGTGTGCCACAACAAAATTCCTCAGATTGGGTGGCTAAGATCAAGGTGTTGACAGGTTTGACTTCTCATGAAGCCCCTTTCCTTGGCTTGCAGATGCCTGCCTTCTCACAATGTCCTCACATGGTTTTTCTCCATGTGCACATATCCTTGGGATTTCTTCCTTTTCTTAAAAGGATATCAGTTGATTGGATTTGGGCCTACCCATATGATCTCATTAAATCTTAATTACCAAAAGTCCCTATCTCTGAATACAGTCATTTTGGAGGTTAAAACTTCAACATATGAATTTTGAAGGAGCACAATCCAGAACATAGCAATTGGTATATAAGTATTATATTTATGTATGCATAAATATTATGTATGTTATATATACATGGTGTATGTTATATATACATATATATGGTGTATATATATATGTCAAGGGAGATTATAAATACATATTTATATTTTTATATATTTATATTACATTTTTTATTTTACTCTTGCTTTTCATTGAAATAGATGTTCTCATTCATATGGAATTATTTAGTGATTATTCTGATTAGAAAATCTCAAAAGTCTTAATAGATTTATCACGTAAAGAAATATTTTCCTTTTATATGTCCCACAGTTGTTAAATTCACTACACAATCACCAATATCCAAGTAACTTGATATTTTAAATAAATATAGCAAAAAATATCTTGTTAAATGTTGGTGTGAAACTAGATTGACAGATTTAATGCAATTCTCAGAACTTCACCTTGAAAACATGGGCAGCTAGAAGTTCAAAATAATTTTTTTTTTAAGATTTTATTTATTTATTTGACAAAGAGAGACACAGCGAGAGAGGGAACACAAGCAGGGGGAGTGGGAGAGGGAGAAGCAGGCTTCCCGCTGAGCAGGGAGCCTGATACAGGGCTCAATCCCAGGACCCTGAGATCATGACCTGAGCCAAAGGCAGATGCTTAACGACTGAGCCACCCAGGCGCCCCAGAAGTTCAAAATAATTCTAATATGAATATTCTGAGAAAAAGAGACTGCCAAAAAACCTCAAATCTGGACTTAGCTAAGGAGAGATTTTATTCAAAAGAATTACCTCAGTCAGGGAGAGAAACAGAATAGGAAGAATGCTCTGACCATAAGATCTACAGGAATCTCAAAGGACAGGCAGAAAGGAATTTTCTTTAATAGGGAGGTATAAATGAGCCAAGAAAACAGATACGGGGGGAGTAGGATGGGACAGTGGCATGATTGTACAGTTGAGCAGGAAATTTCTTTCCCTGAGGTCAGCCTATTCTCAAGAGTGCCCTTAAGGACAGTTTGTTCCATATTCCAGTCTGACCCAGACTGAGGCTTGGTCAATGTTCAAGAGCCTGTGACAAGGGAAAGAAGCTTAACTAAACTTTGCTTAAGTCAAATTTGCAGGTATTTTGTTGAGATTGGTCAGTGAGTACAAAGAGTTAAACAAAATACTTATGAGGCAAGAATCTGAGTGTTCTGTGTCTGGCCTTGTCATAGGTGAACATGTGTTTATCTAAGTCCTATGGGACTCACCTTTGAGGTGAGCCTTTTCTCAGAACACAAAAGGGTAGGCCATTTTATGAACCTTGTTGTTTTTCAAGAGCACAGACCTCAGGTAGTTTAGTATTGTCACAATCAATGTACATGGGTAGATGTCATCATGAGTTATTTTTCTTTTAAGATTCAGACATACATTTTGGTATATGCAACCTCATGCTTGACAGGTCACTTCATAAATATTAGTAATCATAACATATTTATCATTATGATTAGCTGAAATTTTGCTGAGAAAGGAGACAGAAGTCAATTCTTAGCCCATTTATGACATCATGAAACAAAATCTATTACTGTAGCAGAATCGGAGATGACTAAATATTTTGTGGATTCATCTCAGTTTGGACATGGGATTGAAAGATACTGGTTGCTTTCCCTTCACAAGAAGATACAGGCTGAAAAGTTTAGCCGGAGTGGTGAACATCTGTGTCTGGCACTTACTTTGGACATATGCTTTGAGTCATAGGGATTAAATACAACTTCAACTTCTTGGGTAGGTCAATGGAATTGTTGATGGCAGATTTTGTCTTCCATCTCTAATGCCAACTCTCTTGCAACAGATGATGTTGTCTCCTTTTTATTTTCTTATACTTCCAAGAGATACAAAATCTTGATACTGTCACAGTATTTTAAAATCAATACTAACAACGGATTGCATTGACATTTCCTTATAAAAATTGTTTATCTTTACTCCCTGTGCATATTTTCTATGCAATTGTATAAAATACCAGCACAACTAGGGCCAAGCCTCCTTATGGTATTGTGCAATCATCAGAAATGCTTAATTATATTTTTTCTAAGTAATGTAGGTTTCTTGTGTTTATACAACAAATTAAAATATACCTATTGGCTTGAGAAGTATCTGCTTGGTAAATAAACCTGTAAGAAGTACATCCATCTTAATGGACCTGAAGTATTTCATCTGTAGGTCCTTTCCTTACCTAGGAGAAAAACTTATAAATGCTCCCATTTATATAAATAGGGAATTTATAGCTTGAAATAATGTGCATTTTTTTCTGGTCTACATTAAAATCTTATTTTTCTTGGTCAAAGTCCATACTCTCAAAAATAAATTGTAAATCTCTGCAGCTGAGTAAAGAACTCTTTTAACTAAACATCTGGAGCATCACTAAATTCCCCATATTAAGACTTGAGTAAGTTATTCCAAATTGCGCAAAATATCCATGTATTATTTATCCATTTTGAGTCTATTTTTGTGTGATAGATTTATCACGTAAAGAAATATTTTCCTTTTATATGTCCCACAGTTGTTAAATTCACTACACAATCACCAATATCCAAGTAACTTGATATTTTAAATAAATATAGCAAAAAATATCTTGTTAAATGTTGGTGTGAAACTAGATTGACAGATTTAATGCAATTCTCAGAACTTCACCTTGAAAACATGTGCAGCTAGAAGTTCAAAATAATTCTTTTTTTTTTTTTTTAAGATTGTAATGTATAGGAAATGGTCCAGTTTCATTCTTCTGCATGTGGCTGTCCAATTTTCCCAACACCATTTGTTGAAGAGACTGTCTTTTTTCTATTGGACATTCTTTCCTGCTTTGTCGAAGATTAGTTGACCATAGAGTTGAGGGTCCATTTCTGGGCTCTCTATTCTGTTCCACTGATCTATGTGTCTGTTTTTGTGCCAGTACCATACTGTCTTGATGATTGCAACAATGTGGATGGAACTAGAAGGTATTATGTTAAGCGAAATAAGTCAATCAGAGAAAGACAATTATCATATGATCTCACTGATATGAGGAATTTGAGAAACAAGACAGAGGATTATAGGGGAAGGGAAGTAAAAATGAAACAAGATGAAATCTGAGGGGGGGACAAATCTCAAGAATATAAACTGAGGGTTGCTGGAGTGGAGGGAGGTGGGAGGGATGGGGTGGCTGGGTGATGGACACTGGGGAGGTAATGTGCTATGGTGAGCACTGTGAATTGTGTAAGACTGATAAATCACAGACCAGTACCCCTGAAACAAATAATACATTATGTTAATAAAAAAATTTAAAAAAAATATTTAATTCAATATGTTTAAGAGGTTGATTAAATTTATATTTTTATGGATAAGTTTTATACATATATAATTGAAATTTCATAAATATATAACATTTCATGATACATATATGACATAAAATATAAACGTATTAAAGTCTTTGAATCTAACAAACTCAATAATGCTCAAAGCAAATCCCTGACCATGTGAATTTAATTGAATACCACCCCCCATACAGACACATACCCATTACTAAAATTGTAGAAATAAATTAACTAATTTAAGGCAGCTGTACCCATTTAAATTCCATAATTTTAAGAGTCCATTATTAAATTATAAGCAAGTCAGTATGGACTTTGAGTAAACATACTCACTAATGTGAAGTACTACCACAATGGTAAATTTCTTAATCTCTTTATTTCATTAAAAACATAAAATTTTGTAATAAATATAGGAGTGCTGATATCTCTTTGAGATACTGATTTCAAATCTTTGGAATATATACCCAGAATTGAGATCACAGGATCATGTTTAGTTCCTTTTTTATTTTTTTGAGGAGCCTCTGTCTATAGTGTTCGCACCCTTTTACATTTCCGCCAACAATGTATGAGGATTTTAATTTCTCTACATCTTTATTAACACTTATTTTTTTTGTTTTTGATAGTAAACATATTAACAGATGTGAAGTGATATCTCATTGTGATTTTGATTTGCATTTCCCTGATGATTACTGATGTTGAGTATTTTTCATATACCTGTCAGCCATAGTAGAAGTATGGAGATAACCTAAATATATATTAACAGATGAATGTATAGAGAAAATGTGGTGTATACATACAATAGAATATTATTTAACCTTAAGAAAGAAAGAAATCCTGCCATATGCAACAGCATGGATGAACCTGGAGGACATAATGCTAAATGAAATAAGTCAGTCACAGAAGAACAAATATTACATGATTCCACTTATATGAGATAATGTAAAATAGTCAAACTCATAAAAGTGGATCATAAAATGGTGGTTTTCAGAGGCTGACAGAGGGGAAATGGAGAATTCTTCTATGGGTATAAAGTTTCAGTTATGTAAGATGAATATGTTCTAGAGATCTTTTATACACCATAATGCCTATAGTTAAAAATACTGTATTGTACACTTAAAAATTTAAGAGAATAAGGGCGCCTGGGTGGCTCAGTCAGTTAAGCATCTAATTCTTGATTTCGGCTCAGGTCATAATCTCAGTGATGAGATCGAGCCCTGCATCAGTCTCCATGCTCAGGCCAGAATCTGCTTGAGATTCTCTCTCTCCCCTGCCCCTCCCTCCCTACCTCTGCCGCTTGCACATACTCTCTCTCTCAAATAAATAAATAAAATGAATTTATTTTATTCAGAGAGAGAGAGAGAGTGCACAAGTAGAGTGGCAGGCAGAGGGAGAGGGAGAGAGAGAAGCAGGCTCCCCGCTGAACAGAGAGCCTGATGTGGGGGATCATGACCTGAGCCAAAGGCAGACGCTTAACAGACTGAGCCACCCAAGTACCCCAATAAATAAAATCTTTAAAAAAATGTTAAGATCTCGGGGCGCCTGGATGGCTCAGTCATTAAACATCTGCCTTCGGCTCAGGTCGTGATCCCAGGGTCCTGGGATTGAGCCCAATATTGGGCTCTCTGCTCAGCAGGAAGCCTACTTCTCCCTCTCCTACTCCCCCTGTTTGTGTTCCCTTTCTCACTGTCTCTCTCTCTCTGTCAAAATAAAAAAATAAAATCTTAAAAAAATTTTTTTAAGATCTCATGTTTAGTGTTATTACCATGTTAAAAAAAAAAAAAAAAAAAGGAAAAAAAGAAAGAAAAGGTGAAGGACAGAGGTTATTTGGGTTGGTAGCAGAGTCAGCCTTTTCAGCTTTAGAAATGTGAAATATGACCACATATTAATATATTTTGCTTTAACACATGAACATTTGTAAATTTATCCACAGCATCACAGATACATTTCTACTAATTTTTTATGTTATTACTCCATTATACCACAGACTTATGTAACATTATAAAGGGAAAAGTGAGAGTAACATTTTTTTTCTTGTATCAATACACCAAATAAATAGAGTCTTCCTAGCAATGTGTACATAGAGGTAAAATATAGGAAATTCAATAATAATGCCAGGAAAACAAATAGAAGTAACTCAGATCATGTCTATGTGTTACTGTGTGGGAATGTAAGTCATGTTATCCAGTGGTTTTCCCTTATCCTCTGTTTCTTCACTTTACGAAACAATGGTCTAGATATTTGCATGTCAAACTTTTCTAGAATGGTTCAGATTTTCCTTTTTTTTTTAAGATTTTATTTATTTATTTGACAGAGAGAGAGATGGCGAGAGCAGGAACACAAGCAAGGGGAGTGGAAGAGGGAGAAGCAGGCCTCCGGCAGAGCAGGGAACCCAATGCAGGGCTCGATCCCAGGACCCTGGGATCATGACTTGAGCTGAAGGCAGACACTGAAGGACTGAGCCACCCAGGCGCCCCTCAGATTTTCCTTTGATACTCATTCTTATTCACTGGAGTTCACAGCAATTCTTATGAAGAACTAGCTATTCCCCAAACAACATCACTTCCCAGCATGCCTGAGAGAAGAATGCTCTTCCTCAGTTTGGAAGGAAGCATGTGTTCTATGGGTAGAAAGTTTCAGTTATGTAAGATGAATATGTTCTAGAGATCTTTTATACACCATAATGCCTATAGTTAAAAATACTGTATTGTACACTTAAAAATTTAAGAGAATAAGGGCGCCTGGTTGGCTCAGTCAGTTAAGCATCTAATTCTTGATTTCGGCTCAGGTCATAATCCCAGTGATGGAACACATTTGTTTTCTGGCAGTTTGATTTACAAAGAAATTACATATAGTGTTTTATGCTAACTATAACTATAAACAAATAAAAGCAATAACTTGATTGTTAACAGTAAGCATGATCAGAACTGAGAAACATATTGGAGCAAGCAACATCTGTTTAAAAAAAGGCTGATCTCAATCTTTTTTTTTTCTTTTCTAAAGAGAAATTATTAAGTATTCCTGCTTTGTCACTTAGCATTTTCTGAATAAAATATATTCTTGGAATTAGTATGTCATAAATGAGTAAAAATTAAAATATTAATATAATTGAGTTAATGAACAACTAAGTACCCAAATTAAAAAAAAAAAATACATTAATTTCTTTGGTCCACAGTTTAACACAGTGATAGTAATCCAGGTAATAGAACTCTTTCGGGAATACTCTAAGAACTCCCTTAGCAAAGTCATTATAGACTGGCCTCTGTTTCATATAATTTCTGTGATAAGCTACTAAAAATTTAATTGGGTTTAGCTCCAAAATATTTTTTTCATAACATAAGTACAACAGATGAATAAACCTTTTTGATTCATTTATTTATAGCAACTTAAGGAAGCTCATTAATACATTTCCTTTGCAGATATTTGTATTAAATAGAAATGCTCAATGAAATATTGCAAGGAGCTTTTGCACAGCAAAAGGAACAGTCAACAAAACCAAAAGACAACCGACAGAATGGGAGAAGATATTTGCAAATGACATATCAGATAAAGGGATAGTACCCAAAATCTATAAAGAACTTATCAAACTCAACACCCAAAGAACAAATGATCCAATCAAGAAATGGGCAGAAGACATGAACAGACATTTTTCCAAAGAAGACATCCAAATGGCCAACAGACACATGAAAAAGTGCTCAACATTGCTTGGCATCAGGGAAATCCAAATCAAAACCTCAATGAGATACCACCTCACACCAGTCAGAATGGCTAAAATTAACAAGTCAGGAAATGACAGATGTTGGCGGGGATGCGTAGAAAGGGGAACACTCCTACACTGTTGGTGGGAATGCAAGCTGGTGCCGCCACTCTGGAAAACAGTATGGAGGTTCCTCAAAAAGTTGAAAATAGAGCTACCGTATGACTCAGCAATTGCACTACTGGGTATTTACCCCAAAGATACAAATGTAGAGATCCAAAGGGGTCTGTGCACCCTGATGTTTATAGCAACAATGTCCACAATAGCCAAACTATGGAAAGAGCCAAGATGTCCATGGACAGATGAACAGATAAAGAAGATGTGGTACATATATACAATGGAATATTATGCAGCCATCAAAAGGAATGAAATCTTGCCATTTGCAACGACATGGATGGAACTGGAGGGTATTATGCTGAGCGAAATAAGTCAATCAGAGAAAGACATGTATCATATGATCTCACTGATATGAGGAATTCTTCATCTCAGGAAACAAACTGAGGTTTGCTGGAGTGGTGGTGGGTGGAAGGGATGGGGTGGCTGGATGATGGACATTGGGGAGGGTATGTGTTATGGTGAGCACTGTGAATTGTGTAAGACTGATGAATCACAGACCTGTACCTCTAAAACAAATAATACATTATATGTTAAAAAAAAAAAAAAAGAAGATAGCAGGAAGGGAAAAATGAAGGGGGGGAAATCGGAGGGGTAGGTGAACCAAGAGAGACTATGGACTCTGAGAAACAAACTGAGGGTTCTAGAGGGGAGGGGGTGGGGGGATGGGTTAGCCTGGTGATGGGTATTAAAGAGGACACGTACTGAATGGAGCACTGGGTGTTATACGCAAACAATGAATCATGGAACACTATATCAAAAACTAATGATGTAATGTATGGTGATTAACATAACAGTAAAATTTAAAAAAAAGAAAAAGAAAAAAGAAAACAAAACCAAAAACAAAGAAACGGGGAAAATTTTAAAAAAAAGAAATACTTCAAGGATATTTAAGAACCCGTATTCCCTACCATCAAATCATGTTAGTGGATGAAAAATTTGATTAAATGAATTAAATAGCCACTTAATTTGCTGCCAGAAAGGGCAAGTACTATTTTTGGTTCTTATTGAGATATAATAGAAGTTGTTACAGAAATTTTTACTTTTCTTGAATACTGTTTTACCTAAAATCTTATAAATGCTACCTACTTACTATTTATTATATTGGAAATTTCCTTATACTCCATTTAAGAATTAGCCTCCAGCCCATATTTCAAGTGTTGTATCATACTTTACTGTTTCCCTTTACTGTGAGTTTCTTTGCTCATTTCAATCGGTTCTTTTACATGAATCATGATTTGTAAGTGAGTGAAACAAAGCTCCAGTGAGAGATAGCCCCAAACTTTCTTGAGATCTCATTCAATCAATAGGTCATATTAAATAGAATTTTTACTGTGACCTTAAGTATGGACATATCAAATACCCTCTGTCAGTATATCCATGAGTCATTTTGACATCCTTACTCTTGAATCTGTTCCTTAACCTAGATCCCAAATTAGCCTCATGCCCTTATTCTCTGTGATATTTTCTTTCTTGATTTTCCTTCCAATTAGATGTGAAGTCATATACATGTTTCCTCAGTGATGATCCTTGTTTTTAAACAAATTTCTGTCATATTTTTTCACAGTTTCTATCACTGCCTCTAAATATTTGGTAGGATGAAATAGTAGTTATACATAGAGATATGCATTGGAGATGTTGCAGGTTTGTTTCAAGACCACCTCAAAAAAATGAATAACGCAATAAAACAAGTCAATGAACTTTCTGGTTTCCCAGTGCATTTAAAATTTATATTTATACTATATAAGTTTTATAGAGATAAGTTATGTTTATAATATACTATAGTCTATTAAATGTGTAATGGCACTATGTCTAAAAAAACAATGCACACACCTTAATTTTAAAAATATTGTCAGGGCACCTGGGTGGCTCAGTTTGTTAAGCGACTGCCTTCAGCTCGGGTCATGATCCCAGGGTCCTGGGATCGAGCCCCGCATCGGGCTCCCTGCTCCGCGGGAAGCCTGCTTCTCCCTCTCCCACTCCCCCTGCTTGTGTTCCCTCTCTCGCTATGTCTCTCTCTGTCAAATAAATAAATAAAATCTTTAAAAAAAAAAAAAAATATTGTCAAAAATTGCTAACCATCTTTTGAGTGAAATTTCTGCCAGTCATAATCTCTTTGCTGGTGGAGGATCTTGCCTCATTGTTGATGGCTTCTGATTGATCAGGGTTTATGGCTGCTGAAGGCTGAAGTGGCTGTGGCAATTTCTTAAAATAAAACAACAATGAAGTTTGTTGCATCAATTGACTCTTCTTTTCATGAATGATTTCTCTGTAACATGTGATGCTTTTTGATGGCCATTTACCCACAGTAGAACTTTTTCAAAATTGAAGTCAATCCTCTCAAACACTACTGCTGCTTTATCAACTAAGTTTGTCTAATATTCTAAATGTTTTTTTTGCCATTTCAACAATCTTCACAGAATCTTCACCAGGAGTAGATTTCATCTCAAGAAACCACCTTCTCTGCTCATCCAAAGAAGCAACTACTCATCTGTTCAAGTTTTATCATGAGATTGCAGAAATTCAGTCATAATTTCAGGCTCCACTTCTAATTCTAGTTCTCTTACTATTTCTACTACATCTTCAGTTACTACTTCCACAGAAGTCTGAACCCCTAAAAGTCAGCTGTAAGAGATGTCATCAATTTCTTCCAAACTCCTGTTAATGTTGATATTTAAACCCTTTCCGTGAATCACCAATGCTCGTAATGCCATCAAGAATGGTGAATTCTTTCCAGAAGGTTTTCAAATTGGTTTGCCCAGATCCATCAGAAACTCATTACCTATGGCAGCTAATACAAAATGTATTTCTTTAAAAAAAAATTTATTTATTCATTTGACAGAGAGAGAAAGAGAGAGAGCATAAGCAGGGGGAGTGGCAGGCAAAGGGAGAAGGAGAAGCAGGCTCCCTGCTGAGCAGGGAGCTAGATGCAGGGCTTGATCCCAGGACCCTGGCATCATGACCTGAGCTAAAGGCAGATGCTTAACCAACTGAGCCACACAGAAGCCCCCAAAACGTATTTCTTAAATAATACGACTTGAAGATCAAAATTACTTCTTGATCTATGGGCTACAGAATGGATGCTGTGTTAGCAGGCATGAAAACATGAATCTTGTCATAAATCTCCATCAGAGTTCTTGGGTGACCAGGTGCATTGTCAATGAGCAGTAATATTTTGAAATAAATCTTTTTTTTTTCTTTTTCCTGAGCAGCAGGTCTCAACAGTGGGTTTAAAATATTCAGTAGATTGGGGTGCCTGGATGGTTCAGTCAATTAAGTGTCTGACTCTTAGTTTCAGCTCAGGTTGTGATTTCAGGGTCGTGAGACCGAGCCCACATTGGGCTCCATGCTCAGCGGGAGTCTGCTTGAGATTCTCTCCCTCTCCCCTTCCCTCTGCCCCTCCCCCCAACTCTCTCTCTCTAAAATAAATAAATAAATCTTTAAAATATTCAGATCATGTTGAACCAGATGTGCTATCATCCAGGCTTTTTTGTACCACTTACAGAACACAAGCAAAGTAGATTTAATATAATTCTTAAGAGTCTAGGATTTTTGTATTTGTAAATAAGCATTGGTTTCATCTTAAGTCATAGCTACATTAGCTCCTAACAAGAGAATCAGACTATCTTATGAAGCTTTGAAGCCAGGCATTATAGATACACTCGTTTATTCTCAGTGTGTAAGATAGATGTCATACCTCATTTAATTGCACTTCTCTTTATTATGCTTTGCGGATATTACATTTTTTTTTTTTTTTACAAATTGAAGGTTTGTGGCACCCTGCAGCAAGCAAATCTATAGGCACCATTTTTCCAACAGCATTTGCTCACTTCATGTCTCTGTCACATTTTAGTAATTCTCACAGTCTTTCAAACTTCTTCATTATTATGTTTGTTGTGGTGATCCGTGATCAGTGATCTTTGATGTTACTATTGTAATTGTTTTGGGGCACCACAAACTGCACTGAATAAGATGGCAACTTAATCAATAAATGTTGTGTGTGTGCAGACCACTCCACTGACTTTCCATTGCCCAGTCTCTCCCCATCTCCTTGAGTCTCAATATTCCCTGAGACATGACAATATTGATATTAGACCAATTAACAACTTGGCAATGGCCTCTAAGTGTTTAAGTGAAAGGAAGTGTTGCACATCTCTCACTTTAAATCAAAAGCTAGAAATGATTAAGTTTAGTGGGGAAAGCTCCATGTCAAAAGTTGAGATGGATCAAAAGCTAGGCCTCTTATGCCAAACAGTTAGCCAAGGTGTGAATGCAAAGGAAAAGTTCTTGAGGGAAATTAAAAGTGCTATTCCTGTGAACACATGAATGATAAGTAAGTGAAACAGCCTTATTGCTGAAATGGAGAAAGTTTTAGTGGCCTGGATAGAAGATCAAAGCAGCCACAGCATTCCCTTAAGCCAAAGCCCAATCAAGAGCAAAGCTCTAATTCTCTTCAATTCTATGAAGGCTGAGAGAGGTGAGGAAGCTACAGAAGAAAAGTATGAAGGTAGCAGAAGTTGGTTCATGAGGTTAAAGGAAAGAAGCCATCTCCATAACATGAAAGTGCAAAGGGAAGCAGTTTTCTGGTGTAGAAGCTGTAGCAAGTTATCCAGAAGATCTAGCTAAAATCTTTAATGAAAGTGACTACACTAAACAATGGATTTTTCATGTAGATGAAAACAACCTTCCATTAGAAGAAGATGCTATCTACGACTTTTTTTTTTTTTTTTTAAGATTTTATTTATTTAGTTGAGACAGAGAGAATGAGAGAGAGAGAGAGCACATGAGACGGGGGAGGGTCAGGGAGAAGCAGGCTCACTGCCAAGCAGGGAACCCGATGTGGGACTCGATCCAGGGACTCCAGGATCATGACCTGAGCCGAAGGCAGTCGCCCAACCAACTGAGCCACCCAGGCGCCCTATCTACGACTTTTAAAGGACTTTCAAAGCTAGTATCTATAATACTACATATATATAGTATTATATGTATATTTTTTCTGTGCATATATGTGTCAGTACATCTTAAGTATACAAATAAGAGCCAAATTACTGTATTAAAGGATATAAACCTCTTCACTTTACTGGGTATTTCTAAATTTGTCTTAAGGTGATTGTAGAAATTGATCCACCAGTGTATTGACCCACACAAGCAGTGCATAAAAGTTTTAATTGTTCTATGTTTTCATCAGTCTTACTCTTTTCTGATTTAAAAACATTTTACTCTGAATGTAATGAACAGTTTTCTTCTATTGAGGTTTGAATAATTTGAACAGTTTTTCATCTGCTTATTCAGTTTTCTACTAACTTATTTGTAGAAATACTGTATATTCTAGAGGTAATTATTTATTAAGGTTTTCAATATTGCACATATCTCCTCCAAATCTATCACTTGCGGAATATGACAAATCTTTTGTTGTATTCTTAAATTATGTAATTATAATATAAACATAAATATATACATATATACTTGGACACACACATATATTCTACATCAGAGTTTGTAAATATACAATCTATATATGCACACATTATATGACATATACATTTATACATCTGTTTACATAATAGTAGTATTTTTTTCTGTTTTAACACACAGACACCCAGCACACACATGCACACATACACCAGCAAGAAATATCTGAAAATACGCTGTTGGAAAATGTGATTATGATTCTGATGACAATATATTTATAGGTGAGGCAATTATGTATAGATTTCATGTATTTATTTCTTCAGTAGTAAAATTATTTATTATGTAAAAGTATACTGTACACCAAGAAAAATAAAGTGGCCATCTACTGTACATAATTAATAAATGTTCACGGCTAAAATTCAAATTTTCCTTTATAATAACCAACAGAACATATGTGGTATTATTGTCTTTCCTTCTGAAAACCATAGGCCTGATTACCCTCATGTAGTCAATTTCATATAAGATGGTTTTAAAATTACCTTTTCATATCTTTGAGGTGAAGATCTATTTTAGTTTTAAAATCTACATTTCTCGGGGCTCCTGGGTGGCTCAGTCATTAAGCATCTGCCTTCGGCTCAGGTCATGATCCCAGAGTCCTGGGATTGAGCCCTGTATCAGGTTCCCTGCTCCACGGGGAGCCTGCTTCTCCCTCTCCCACTCCCCCTGCTTGTGTTCCCTCTCTAGTTGTCTCTCTCTCTGTGTTAAGTAAATAAATAAAAAATCTTTAAAAAAAACCCTATATTTCTCAAATAATTTAAATTAAATTATGATACATAGTCTGATAGATCAATCTTACATCAAATAAATAATAAGAATCAGAATGTCATATATTTTGTAAAATATAGTTGACATCTTTTCAAACTTTATTATAGTTATTCTGAAGTATAAGATATCAAGATCTGAGGGACCCAAAAACTAATTTATAAATTCAAGTTAAGAAATAAAGTCATGGTTATATAAACTGTTTTTTTTTCCTACTGCCCTAGACAACAAAGAGTTGGTATAAAGGATTTTTTGTTTTGTTTTGTTTTTATAACAATAATTCTGGAGTTGGTGTAATCTTCTTTCCAAATCTTTCTGTTAATATTCGGAAAAAAATGCTAGAATGACATATGCTAATACTAAAACCTTGTCCTTAGAATATTCTAAGGACAAGGTTTTAGTATTAAGGGAAAATGAAATTTCCTTCAGGTTTTTTTTTCCAGTTAAGTTAATGGGACAAAAATTTTATTCTTTAATTTTATACCTTTAATAAATAAACATCATGCATAGCTTTCTATTTCTGATGAGACAGAACATTTCTTCTCACTAATTTTTTTTTCTTATTTCCCAATCCCCAATCTTATACTCTCAACACAATATTCTATTTACTGTTGGTCTGGAAATCCAGTTTAGTATCACAATGAATATGAAGATGGTGAGGTTTCCTAACTTTTCTTGCACATTCCAACTATAGGATGGTGAGCATATTCTCATATTGTCTTTATTGAAACTGTACTAAACTGTATTCCTTTCATCCAGCAAAATAATATTTATGCAAATGAATATAAGATGGTAATATCTAAACTGTTGATGTTTAGTCTAAAATTTTGAGCAAGATCTTACTATTTGTATCCAGGTTTCTTTTATATTCATTGTAATTGCTTCAAGCTCACACAAACAGTATCATAAGACTGTATCTTACTGATTCTGGCCCCTGTTCATTTCTGAGTGAACTATATAGAAATAATAAGAAGAGCCTAAATCATCTACACAATGGGTTATTCCCCCTCTATATCCTTCAAAGTTTTCCTGATTATACATTCATATATAAATATAATCTAAACTTTCATTTGTTTAATTATTCAGGCTGAGATTTATCTTTGCTTGCTATTTTGGGTAAAATGTTGCTAAGATAAAATTCACCGTATTATACAGTACTGCATGAACTTTAAATACCAGATACATTTTTTTCACAATACTTATGTTAGCATCCTTTCTCAGATATGTATCTTGAATGATCTAAACATTTATATTAACCTTCTGCATAAAGGATTTTAAAATGTTTTAAATAACTTTAAAAAAGCACGCTGAAGCTATATCATTAACCTAGTCAGTGACAAGAGATTTGCTTTAAGTTTAGAATTTACCCAAGGAAAGAATGTCAATAAGCAGTGATGAGTTCCACAAAGCAGGTGCATAACAGCAAATAGAACAATCACTCAAAATGACACATTTCAAACCTAAAGAAATGAGAGATCTGTGTCAACTGACTTCAACTAACAATCTGTAGAAAATGGACTTGAAAATTCCTTAAGGTAACTTTGTCTACAGGTATGGCATTTTAACACAATACTAGAACGTCATAGGTAATGAAAAATTTGAGAAATACCTGGTGTAGCCATGTCAAAGACTTCATGACAAGTAGTAATCAGTTGTATTATTGATTATGTTAGATAAATGTTATAATCCAAATAACCCATAAGTGATAACATGCAAAAAATGTATCTGAAGAGTAAAATACGTTTATTCCAAAAGAAATATAATCCCTAAAAGAAGATGCCATCATATTTTACATGAATAGGATTGTCAATCAAAGTGTCCCACATTTTAATAATAGCTTGGATTTAAAATATTTATTAAACAAAATCTGGATACTATAAATTATACAATAAATTATACACCATAAACATCAAATGTCAGGTAATGTCTAAGGGACTGTGATTGGAAAAAAAAATGCAAGTTGTCAGTTCCAGACATATTTTAAAGTAGTGGTGGGATATTTAAGTGATTCCAGTGAGAGTACAGGAAGTAATAATGGGAACAATATGCATTTTTATTTAGAGGTCATTTATAGATGGTTCACACAATTTACAGTTTCTTATTTTTATTACGAAAATGTTGTTAAATAACAATGTGATAGTATACTGAATATTGGAAAGGAGCTCTCTATGTTTCTAAGAAAGGAGACTAATTTTTTAAGTATAATTAACATACAATGTTATATTAGTCTCAGGTATACAACATATTGATTTGACAATTCTATGCATTACTCAATACTCACCATGATAAGTGTAGTCACCATACGACATTTTTTTTTTTTAAGATTTTATTTATTTGACAGAGAGAGACACAGTGAGAGAGGGAACACAAGCAGGGGTAGTAGGAGAGGGAGAAGCAGACTTCCCACAAAGCAGGGAGCCCGATGTGGGGCTCGATCCCAGGACCTTGGGATCATGACCTGAGCCGAAGGCAGACGCTTAACGACTGAGCCACCCAGGTGCCCCATGACATTTTTTTTTTAAGATTTTATTTATTCATTTGAGACAGAGAGCTACAGAGAGAGAGAGAGCATGAGCAGGGGACAGGCAGAGAGAGAGGGAGAAGCAGGCTCCCCGCTGAGCCAGAAACCAGACATAGGGTTCGATCCCAGGACCCCGGGATCATAACCTGAGACGAAGGCAGACTCAACCATCTGAGCCACCCAGGCCCCCCCCCCAGACAACATTATTAGACTATTATTGAATATATTCCCTATGCTGTACTTCATCTCCTTGGCTTATTTATTTTATAACTAGAAGTCTGTACCTCTTAATCACATTTATCTATTTTGCCCATCCCCCCCACACCTACCCTCTGACAACCATCAATTTGTTCTCTATATTTAAGAGTCTGTGTGTTTTTTTGTTTGTTTGTTTTGCTTCTTAGGTTCCACATAAGTGAAATCATATGATATTTGTCTTTCTGTCTGACTTATTTCACTTAGCTTACTACCCTCTTTGTCCATCTATGTTGTTACAGATAGCAAGACCTCATTCCTTTTAATGGCTGAATAATATTCCATATTTTGTGTATTATCTTCTTTATCCACTCATCTGTGGATGGACACTTGTGTTGCTTTCATATCTTGGTTATTGTAAATAATGCTGCAGTAATCATCGGGGTGCCTATATCTTTTCCAATTAGTCTTTTTGTTTTCTTTGGGTAAATACCCAATAGTGGAATTATTAGATCTTATGATATTTCTATTTTTAACTTTTTAAGGAACACCTGTACTGTTTTCCACAGTGGCTGCATCATTTACATTCCCACCAACAATGCACAAGTGTTCTTTTTTCTCCATATCCTTGCCAACACTTGCTATTTCTTGTCTTTTTTATATTAGCCATTCTAACTGGCTAATGAAACTAATGTTTAATAAATGCAAAGTGTGTCTCATCCTTGTTTTTTGAAAATAAAATCTCTTTTATTCTTCTATTCTCCATAGGTTCCCATTTTCTGTAATATGTATGTTAAACTAATGAGTGCTAAGTAACTAACAACTCTGAGAACTAAAAACACAAAAACACATGATGCCATCTCCATCTTTCTTTTTCGTTTCACCTTACTTACTTTTTCATAACAATTTGACCTCTATTGAATCCACTTCAGAACTCATTCTAAATGAAGTAAATGGCAATTCTATGCTCAATAATGTTACATTTATGCAGTAAACTCATAGTGCTTAGATCCAATAGAAAAAGTGAGCATTTTAGTTGTGAATTAATTAGTTGGTAAGTCAGGAAGAAATTTTTGTCTTCATACAAAAAGTATTTTTCTTTTTCTTTTTTTTTTAATTTGAGACTTTATGTTTTAGAGCAGTTTTAGGTTTCCAGTAAAACTGAAAGGTACAGAAATTTTCCATATGCCCACTGCCCCCACACACTTATAGCCAACCCCATTATCAACATTCCTCATCAAAATGGTACATTTTGTTTTTACCAAAAATGAATGCATATTGACACATCATCATCACCCAAAATCCATAGTTTACATTAGGGTTCTTTCTTGGTAGTTTACATTCTATGAGTTTGGGAAAATCGTCATTATAATCATACAAAATATTTTCACTGCATTAAAAATCTTCAGTGCAGGGGCACCTGGGTGGCTCAGTCATTAAGCGTCTGCCTTTGGCTCAGGTCGTGATCCCCAGGTCTTGGGATCAAGCCCTGTGTCGGGTTCCCTGCTCAGTGGGGATCCTTCTTCCCCTTTCCCACTCTCCCTGCTTGCATTCTCTCTCTCCCTGTGTCTCTCTCTGTCAAATAAATAAATAAAATCTTAAAAAAAAAAATCTTCAGTGCTCTGCCTATTCATCTCTTCACCATGTGACCACTGATCTTTTTTGTTTCTCCATAGTTGTGCCTTTTCCAGAATGTTATATGGTTGGAATCATAACAGTATATAGCCTTCTCAGATTGGATTCTCCCACTTAGTAATAAGCATTTAAGTTTCCTTCATGTCTTTTCATGCCTTGAGAACTCTTTTCTTTTGAATTCTAAATAATATTCCATTGTCTGAATGTACCACAGTTTATCCATTATTGAAGGTCATCTTGGTTGTCTTCAAGTTTTGGCAATTATGAAAAAAGATATTATGAACTTCTGTGTGCAGATTTTTGTGTGGACATAAGTTTTCATCTCTTCTGGGCAAACAACAAGGAGCACAATTGCTGGATTATATGGTAAGAGAGTACATTTAGCTTTGTCAGTAACCACCAAACTGTCTTCCAAAATGACTGTACCATTTTGCATTCCCATCAGCAATGTATGACAGTTCCTGTTGCTCCATGTCCTCACCAGCATTTGATATTCTCCATGTTCTGGATTTTGGCTATTTTAATAATTGTGTAATAGGATCTTATTGTTTTAATTTGCATTTCCCAAATGACATATAATGTGGAGCATCTCTTCATATGCTTATTTGCCATGTGTGCATTTTATTTCTTCTTTGAGTAATTAGTTAAGATAATTAATAGATACCCAATACTGATTCAAAAGGGCACATGCTCCCCGATGTTTATAACAGCCTTATCAACAATAACCAAATTATGGAAAAAGCCCACATGTCCATCAACTGATGAATGCATAAAGAAGATGTAAGATATACATATATATATATATATCACATAGATAAATAATATAATATAATTCCTTTATATATATAATGGAATATTACTCAGCTATCAAAAAGAATGAAATCTTGCCATTTGCAATGACGTGGATAGAGCTAGAGAGTATATTATGCTAAGCGAAATAAGTCAGAGAAAGACAAATAGCGTATGATTTCACTCATCTGTGGAATTTAAGAAACGAAACAGATGAACATAGGGGAAGGGGGAAAAAGAGAGGGAAACAAACCATAAGAGACTCTTAACTATAGAGAAGAAATTGTGGGTTGATGGAGGGGAGGTGGGCAGGATGGGCTAAATGGGTGATGGGTATTAAGGAAGACACTTCTTGTGATGAGCACTGGGTGTTATATGTAAGTGATGAATTGCTAAATTCTACTCATGAAACCAGAAGAAGAAGAAGTAGAAGAAGAAGAAGAGGAAGAGGAGGGAGGAGGAGGAAGGAGGAGGAGGGAGGAGGAGGAGGAGAAGGAAAAGACTAGAAGAAGAAGAAGGAGAAGAAGAAGAACTAGAAGAAGGAGGAGGAGGAGGAGGAGAGGAAAGAGAAACTATCCCTTGTTAACGTTTGGTGTAGTATCAAAGAAGAATAGCCACAGTTATCTAAAATGGCTATTAAAATACTTCTTTTGCAATTACAAAAAGAAAAAAAGGGGATGCACAGGAGCAGTAATTACCAGCGTCAGGGACTCCCTTAACAAGATTAAAGAACAGAAATTCTACTTAGAACAAAAATTAAAGTCCACATCCAACATAAATTCCTCTTTTTTAGAATCCAGCCCTGTTACTAAATTGTATACCTGAAACTAATATTATTGTATGTTAGTTAACTAACTGGAATTTAAATAAAAATTTAGAAATTTTTAAAAAGAACATTAATAGAGTGCCTCTATTTACACATAAATTAGTATTTCAAATAGTTACTCATTGTAGCTGAAATTTTATCTAAGATGGAGAAAACATGCAAATTTTGCCTTAGACACAGATGACATATTTTTCTGCTAATTAGAAAGTGATGAAACTGAGTCAAGTAGATTATAGACAATAAAGAGCAACCCGCAAGTTCATCAATCACAAGGTATCAAATATAGTGTAATATTCTTAATTTCTACAGAATAGTAACTATCTTGCATAAAATGTTCACCTTTAAGAGTAGATCATCATCCTTATTTAAAGTACATTTGCTTCCAATTTTCTAAAAATAAATTTGGTTATAATCTACAATTTAATTGTGATAGAAAGCAAGAGGCAAGGAACAAAAAATGTCAAAAAAAATCTAAGCTGGAAAAAAATCTAAACTGGAAAATTCAAGGACTATTTTTCTTTCCTTTCTTCTAGGATTTCAATGGTTGATTTTGTAAGATTGTTAGGAGTGTTAATGAGGTATCATATGTTAAAATGCCTAGCCCAGGACATGGTTGGTACTCAATCAATGTTATCTGTATTTGAATTCTAGGCTTGTCTTTACACAGACTTTCAAAAAATTCATTGATCCATACACATTGAATGATCAATAATTTTGAAAGATAAAATAAAAGTGAGTCTAAACTACAAAGGCCTTTAATGACATACCTAGTTTTTTGGTTTTTGTTTTTTACTTAATAAACAAAGGAAATCCTCTAAAGATGGTGATCAGGGATATTAAAATATGACAATTTTGCTTTAACATAATTAATGTGACTTGATTAGCAAGTGATTGTGTGTATACATGTGTGCATTCATGTGAGTGTAAGAATGAGAATGATTAATAAAAAGTCCCTCAAGACTCAAATAGTCTGAATGGAAGGCAAGCATCTTGATTCCTTCCAATTTTTTTTTTCTTGACATATGATCCTGAGCGCTTTTTTGTATTGAACTGCGTGATTTGTGTGTGATAATAAGTCTCTCAGTATGCTCAACTGGATAATTCACTTTTTTCCTGACAGTTCACACAAATAGCAATAAACTTATCTGATGCCCGCTGCTTTCTTTATGTCATTTGAAAATAAGTTACTGTTATACTTTCAGAATAAATTGAATTCTATTCTTTTAAACATGGATTTGAGTAGGTCTGCTACTTTAGCTTTTTTCTGTTACATTACAGAATATTATTAAGTCCAAAGTGATACATTGTAGGAATAGTGCCATATAAATCCTGTTGCTATTGTGGAATCTGGGATTTGTCTCCATGGACACTGAGCCAAGCTAACATTCTGGGTTTCATAGCCTAACATTGACACTGAAGACTGAAAACCTAAGCAGTCTTTTAAAATGAAGTGACTATAAATTAAGCAAACATTGTATATCTATATATATCTATATATCTCTCTATATATATATTAAATAAATAACTTATCAAATTTTCCCTACAACATATAGAAGAGAGATTATTAAAACTTCCAGAATTTCTTAAAGCAGTAAAGATGACTACTTTCTCCAATCCTAGTGTTTAAAGGTTAATAATTTTGATGAAACTAACACACATTTATGATAATGAATTGGGATGCAAACAATGTGATGCAATGAATGATGGCATATTTATTAATTTAGAGTAAAATCAGAAGCCAACATAATAAGCATCTCTACTGACTTTAAAGTAGTAAAAATTCTTCAACTTTATTTCTGTCTACATTAAAAAATAAAAGAACAAAATGCTTTTTAAAGAGAAGATATTGCATCAATTATGCAGAAAGTTCTATATCAAGATGATTTTTTTTCTTGATTTTATTTGATTGGTATAAATATAGATTTCCAGTGTGAGTTGCTGTGAAGGTCCTAGGTGCAGATTCTTGTGTTCTGGGAAGAAAGACATTTTTACTAAATTGTGAATCTGCCTTGCTTACTGTTTCACTCGCCCACTGACCAACTCATTCATTCTGGAGAGTGGCAGATAGGCTTCATTTTACATGGCATTTATAAAGTTTTATTTCATCAGTGGTTCGTTGACCTTTACTCATTATTTTCCTTAGAATTTCAGCAAAATAAACCTTAACCTACTAATGATATAACAGGATCATTACCCAGTTGCTAATTAAATACATGTATGGTACTGTAACAATTATGCTTAATTTCAAATAAATGAGGATAATAGTGTTTAGAAAGAGCCTCATGCGATATTCAACATATAATAAATTTTCAACAATTTTAAATTACATGCAACATGATAATCATAAGTAATTCTTTAAAATATATTTCTAATTAAGGTATATTATAAAATATAATAAATATATTTTACACATACTTGTAGTTGTAGCACCCACCCCTACATTTCTCCAGTGCATCAATTTGATTGGTTTTGATTTGGTCTTGATTTGTCAGGACTATTAATGTAAGGCAAGGATTCTAATCATTTTGGATGTCTATGCAAATATTGGATAAACTCTTTAGCAAGCTCTTGTTCCAGCTATCCCAATTATTGTTTTCTGTCCCTTGCCAATAAGCAATGTGCTGTGTTGGTGGCACACGAACACCCCCTAAGAAAGCACTACTTGAAAGAAAGATAGGAAGAAAGAGAGAAAGAGAGAGAGAAAGACATTTTGAAGTCTGCTTACTTTTAAATAGGAACAACAGTAATTATTGATATGTATGTCAGAGTTTCAGACAAGACTTGAAACAGAAGTAATCAAATGTGACAATATAAAGTGAAAATCTGTTGTCTTGCTATATTCAGCTTTTGTAGCCGAAGAACATATTGGAAAATTGTGTGTTGTAGAAAAGGAGGACATATTTAGAGACAAATTCCCAGCTAAAGAACCAGAAATCATCTGTTGCTTTGTTTAAAGCTGTATTGCAAAATCCAACAGACTTACAGAATGGACTCATTTTTTTTCAGAATGAGCTCATTTTTTAAATGGAATTAAAATAATAGCTAATATTTTGCAAAAGAAAAAGTATGTTAAACTATGGACTGATATTGACACTAATTACATTATTAAAAGCTGAAAAAAAAGCTCTAAAGATACAAACAATAAAAATTTGTTACTAAATACCCCATTCAATTTCATATATTGATGATACAAAGATTGCTTGTGGACATCTTTTAATGAGGTTGCTTGAATTCCTACCCAAATATAAAGCCATTGTATTACTTTCTTTTTTTAATTTTATTATGTTATGTTAATCACCATACATTACATCATTAGTTTTTGATGTAGTGTTCCATGATTCATTGTCTGCATATAACACCCAGTGCTCCTTTCTGTGTTCTCTTTTGACAATGATGGCAAAATGGCACATAAAGTTATCCCATTTTTGTGACAAACCCTCCAGTTATTGAATGTATGATCATATTAACTTCCTTCTTTAAACAAAAAATCCTACAGTTACAGAATTAGCCACGGGAATAATTGCTGGCTATGTTTTGTGTTGCCAATTTATTTACCTTTGTAAAAATCATATAACATTTTGACATTTCAAAACATGATTATATTTGTAGGGTAATAAATGCCAGTGTTAATTATCTATCTTGTGTGTTCTCTCAGGCCACAGGAATGGACATCTTCCAGTCACATTCTCTGTGGTTCTAATTGGTTATTAACCCTATTCTTCTTATCCCACAAACTGGTGAGAAAATAAAAATGCAAGAGAAAGAGTTGATCATCTTGAAACTAATCCCTTCCAGGCAAAAAAAAAAAAAAAACAAAAAACAAAAAACCTCAAGTTAATGAGATAGCCCTAAGTAGAGAATTTCCTTCTTTCTCTGAGATGGTAATTAAGGACATATATATGAGTTACTATATAGTTATATCTGGAGTGTAAAACCAAAAGTGGTATTTTCACCTTATTGACACTTTTTTCAAAGTACAGAAAAATATATAATTAACTGCTTTCTGCAATTATCAAAATAGATATACTACAGTCAAAGATATATTTAAACATATATTTGAAATAAACTCCGTGGGATACATAGCAATTTTCTTTTCATTTTAAAAGAGAAAAGTGAGGCTCAGAGATTAAGTATTATTCCAAAACTCACATAGTAAGTGTAAAACTTATATTTAAACTTCAAAGCCCATTTAATTTCCAGTATACTTTGTGAAGTAGAAGAATGCTCCTGGGTATGAGGGTTTGGTCAGAGAGTAAAATTCCACATTTTAAATTTTGCAAATGGATCAGGCTAAGATCCTGGCAGTATCTTGGTGACAATATTGCTGAAGTGGGGTGAAGAGGAGGAGATCTACAGGTTATTGGGATGAAAATTATTTAAAAATATAGGACAAATGAAAAGTAAGATATATTTAATTAAAAATGAATTTAACATTACCCAGGATGCTAGAAAGACCATCTGAACTGTATAGAAAGTCCCAAAGTTGCTGATCACTTGATAATGATTTGATAGATATGATTGATTTTAAGGATAACTATTTTTGCAGGGGTGGTAATATGGGCAGAGGATAAGACCGAAAAAGAGTGGCCCTGATAAGAAATAAAAATGAATGAATTCACATGACCTGGGACTGGATGAATGTGGGAGTTTAAGAAGCATCAACCCTAAGATAAATTATAAAGAAAGCAGAACAAAAGATAAAGTAAGGTAATACATGACTAGGAAGCATTTTGGAGTGCTGCAATTCAAGATTGAATTGTTTGGAACATGTTTATCAAAAAAAGCAGCTGAATATTACTTATTGTATTGTTTTACCATGCATATTCCACTTTCAGACATAAATGGATTTCATTCAGGAAGACATATTATGTTTAATGTGAAAATCAATAACTTTTCATCATATAAAGTAACACATGATTAACTAGATCTATAAAGAATAGTTTCAAATCTATTGCTAAGGATATCCTATTTTAACAAGTACTTTAAAAGGCTATAAATGATTAGAAAGTGTTAGAACAAAAAAATATGTTTCACCACTTTTTCAAAATAGATTTTTCATTTTTATAATCTTTGAGCTTATCACCAGATATACACTTAAGAAATTTATCAAGAAAACAAGGGGAGCTTGGGTGGCTCAGTTGGTTGAGCATCTGCCTTCGGATCAGGTCATGATCTCAGTGTGCCATGGAGCCCAGCATCGGGCTCCCTGCTCAGTGGGGATTCTGCTTGTCCCTCTCCCTCTGTGCCTCCCCCCCCTGCTTGTGCTCTCTCTCTCTCTCTCTGGCAAATAAATAAATAAAATTTAAAAAAAAAAGAAAACAAGAATGCTTAAATATCATATAAGCTTAAAAATGATATTCAAAGAATGGGTTCTTATATACTACAATATTCATGTAGCAAGTAGCACTGTGGTAGCCATGATCCCAGTATATGTTGTTATAAAACTTGGAGAAACAAAATTTAACATACAAATTTTAAGAAATTAAATATAATAGAATTTAAATATGCAGATAAATACATATGTAATACCTTTCCTGTGAGGTGTAACTTTGCTTTACATAATGTCACATAATGACATCAATCAAAGCATTAAGCCCCAGTTGACTGAGAAAATATAATTCCGCTAAGTTGATGCTTTGCATCACTTTCAGATCTCAAGCTTGTGCTATGCAATCCTAGAAATATAAAAATGAGTGAAGAATTTTGGCAATTCAGAATTTGGAATGAAGCAGAGGGCAAGGGACAGGTGGCTCAACAACTATCTAAATTCTTCTTACTATTAATTTCCAATAAAATGCCATCATTCTATTTGGTGGATTTCCTGAAGCTCTAACTTGGAATCTATTTTGAGAAAAACTACTCAAGTGCTCGCTTTGGCAGCACATTTACAAAAATTGGAACAACAGAGAGAAGCTTAGCATGGCCCGTGTGCAAGAATATCATGTGAATTTATGAAGTAGTCCATATTATTTATTGTTTATTAAGTCGAGTTTTTGTTATGGTATTAAACAATTTTTGGACATAGAGAGTGGTGATGTTGCACAACGTTGTGAATGTAATTAGGCATAGAATTTACACTTAAAAACTGTTAAAATAGCAAATATATATATGCAAATAAGCTTATTAGAGCAAAATATAGTTAATTTGTAGAGGTTCAATTATATTAAATCATTGTTCCCCATTCTCCTTACTCTTACAAAAGAAAATTGAAAACTAAAATGTAACATCGTAATCATTCTTTCTTTCCCATTTTAAAGCTGAACAACAAATATAGCAGTGATTTACATATGTAATACATTAAAAAGTAAATAATTCATCTGTAATGAAAGCCATGGTAGGACATGGGGAGTAGTAAGTTAATAAAAAGAGAAACATCATAGTCTGTAGATATTAGGGTACAGTCACGGAGGAAAGATAAGAGGGAGAAATAAGTTCCTTTGATAGATTTGATCCTGCCCATAATTAGGTACTGAACTTCAACAGTTTGCCCTGAGGGTTCATGGGATGATCCAGACACTGGTCATTTACTTTCCCTGCAGTTTGTTTACTTTGTTTCTTTTTCTTCCCTGTATTGCTTTTCCTCTACCAGCAGTTAGTGTTTCTCTTTCTTTTTTTTTTTTTTAATTTATTATTATTTTTTGCCAATGGTGTTTTTCTCCTCCTTTTTTTTTTCTTTCCAAATCTCACAGGGTTATTCCTCAAAATATATTTCTTATTTATATTCAAGCTGTTTTGCAGTTTAATCTGCTGGTACATTTGAAATTTATTTCTGAATCTCTTGCCATTTTGCTAGAACTGTCCCTGTCCATCCACCCACCCCCATTCCCCACCCAAACCAACTTCATTTTTCTTACTCGTTTGGATCAAGACCCAAAATATTTTTTACTTCTGTATTTACAAAAATGAAGTTTAGCATGTTACCACCTTTTAATTTTTGTCTCACAAATAATGATTCTAGAACTGTCCTAAAGCCAAAACTATATTTAGTAAACATACAGGATTGTCTTTTAAACTGCTTCATAGAACATCATCCGCATGACTAGCAGAAGGTGCCAGATTTAGGGTGATAATCACTTACTGCTCTCTTACCTAAACATACAAACCTAAGTAAGGTTCATTTTGTATCTGCTGAATTACCTAAAACTACTACAATTCTATAATATAATAGCAGAATGTAGTCATGGCAGCAATATAGCGTTTGGAGTAAGAAAAATTAGGTTTTAGTTCACACCTTTCTGTTCTTTATTTAGAAGATCTTTCTAACTTGACTTTTTAAAATACAGTGTAAGTTTGCTGATAATAACTTGTGCCTGACCTAACTACTTTGGTTACCCTGTGAAATAACTGAAATAATACCTTTGAAATCATTCTGTAGACTAGGTGAAATAATTATTATAAATATTATTTTGTGGGTTTGGTAGTTACAACAAATTGATAGAATTTGGGGAGATTGAATACTTCACTGAACACATAAAAAACTTCATTGAAATAAAATATAATCCATAATAAGAAACTGTCTTCAGAGTAGTACTTTTCCTTTCAACTACCTAACTTTCACTTGTCTTTTGTCATTTTCATTTCCTACTCTTACCCCTGAAAGAAAAACAGAGATTTCCATTCATCTACTGATAACAGGGGCTGGTCATGTCTAGTGAAATTCATTACTGCTTTGATTTCTATGAGATCCTTTAAACTCTGTTGGAGTTGTCCTCTTGCCATGTCCATTTTTTCTGTTGTCTAGATCACTCTGATGTGTACTTTGATTCCCTATTCATTTCTTTGCTGCCTCTTGTACACTACATAATGACAAGAATGTCCATCATGTTGAAGAAAGAAGTTTTTTTGGTACCTTAAGATAAATGAATTCAGAGTTTTGATGCTGCATACACAGAAAAAAAAGTCCTATAGAATGTAAAATTAGTATTGATTAAATAAAAAATTTGAATTATATTTAAATGTGTAAAGATAATAAATAATTATCAAAGGGAAAAATCAGAGGCAAGAAAAAAATGTACTATAGTTAAGAGATTTAAATCTGTATTTTTCTTGGTGTTGTTTCCTTTAATGGTTATAGAAAACATTATAAAGGATCTCACTGTTGCTATTTATGCACTGTGAAGTTGCCCCAAACTGTTTATGTCTATAAAAAAATTGATGTATATGATCTTTTATCTGTGTCAGATATGCATCAGCAATTCATATTAATATGGGTTTTTAGGAAATCCAAGATTTTTGTATGTCTCATTACCCTTACTGAGCAAGGTAAGATTATGGTTGTGTTATTGTTCAAGCTGACACATTCCTTGATGATAGAATTTTTCTTGGGCTTGATTATCTAAGGCAGTAAACACAATATACTCAGCACTTATTTTGTGCTGAGCATAAAACATCACATTTGGATTTCTGGGAGAGTTCCAAAGATATTCCGATGACCAGGGGAATTTTACAATTTCACACAAAATCCCCATCAACACTTGGGATTATAAAGTGTTTTTAAGTGAAAGTAACTGAGGTATAAAATGATATCCCAGTGTACTTAACCAACATTGTTTAATGCCAATGATTTTAAGCACATGTCTTCATATGCTTATTGACTCTTTTGGTTTCCTATTATATAAACTGCCTAAATATATATTCTTTATTTACTTTCTATTACAGTTTTGGCATCTTTGTTGTTAATTTGATGAAGTTATTTATATGTTCTAGATAACAATCTATTTCTTGTATTAAATTCTTCAATTCCACCCTCTACTTTTAAATTCATGTAAATTCTATACATTCTCAATTCTAGGATTTTTCTTCTTTTTGAGAAACCTACAAATGCTCTAAAATGTATAGAGAAGTATAAGAATGCACAAAGAGCCCAATCATTTTTTTAAAAGAAGTTATAAAAGTAAGATATACTATAGTATGCTATAGTATTAGCTGTATGTTTTAAATTTTGTTATTTAGAAGAACACACAGATAAAGCAATTGAAAAAATAGAGAGCTAGAAACTAAACCATTTGTATTTGGCCATTTCATATACAATAAAACATTACCATAAATTGCTGGGGAAAGATGCAGAGTTTAAGTAGATTGCAGCAAGAAGCCTAGTTCTCCATATAGAGAACAAGAAACTTAATCATGACATTCAAGGATGGAAACTAGATGGGTTAAATATTTAATTTTGAAGGTTAAATTGCAAAGTTAATAAAGGAAAATTAAGGAAAACTTCATTGTGTCCTAGAGGCAGAAAATAAACTTCTTGTATAAAAATTTTACAGAACAAATGACAAGGCAAAAATTGATAAATTTAGTTATATCAAAATCAAAGATTTCTCTTCATAAAGGACATTATTATCATTTACAATTTTATTCACTAGCAATACAAAATGCAAAATATATTTTTAAAAGTGATACCAGCAATAACAACAAAAATATACAGTGTCTAGAAATAAAGATGTGCAAGAATTTTATGTAAAGATAAACTCAGTATTTTAAAGATTTTTTTTCTTTTCAACTTGATCTGTAGATTCATCTCAATGAAATTCACAATTTGTGAAGTGGGATCAATAAGCCCTTCCCAACGGACTTACACCCAAGAATATATAAATGCCTTCTTTAAAAAAATAAAGGATTAGGACTTGTGTCCCAAATTATTAAGATTTATAATAAAGCTTAAGTTTTTAAAATAGCATATATTGGGACAGGGATAGTACAATGGACTAATTCAATACAGTGATGGTCCTAGAAAATATCCCCCACACATACAGAAACATGATTAATGAGTGAAGTGGAGTGATCACAACTGGAATGGGGAAAATTACTATAATTTTTAAAATATATGCTATTTTTTTTAAAAGATTTTATTTATTCATGAGAGACAGAGAGAGAGAGAGAGGCAGAGGGAGAAGCAGGCTCTCAAGGAGCAGGGAGTCTGATGCGGGACTCGATCCCAGGACTCTGAGATCATGACCTGAGCCGAAGGCAGACATTTAACCATCTGAGCCACCCAGGCACCCCTATGCTATTTTTTATAGTACACACCAACTTACAAAACCACTTTGCTTAGTAATTGGTAGATATAGCTAAGCAAGAATTCAGTACCAATGAAAACCGTCTGTTGTTCATCAGAAATATAATTAGTAAATTGCTATATTTATCAACAAACTGAAACTACAAAATTTTTTTAAGTCTTTTTTTTTAAGATTTTATTTGTTTATTTGACAGAGAGAGACACAGCGAGAGAGGGAACACAAGCAGGGGGAGTGGGAGAAGGAGAAACAGGCTCCTGCTGAGAAGGGAGCCCGATGAGGGGCTCAATCCCAGGACCCTGGGATCATGACCTGAGCCGAAGGCGGACGCTTAACCAACTGAGCCACCCAGGTGCCCCAAAATTTGTTTTAAGTCTTATTTCTTTAAATAACCTTGAAGAATGAAGAAAAGATTGAGGTACAGTTGATGAACTCTTGTGCTCTTTATTTCTTCATTTGTAATAAAAGGCAATACATTATCAGTCATGTGTAATGTGGGTCAAATGTATCAAAAGGACTCACTAATTTCCAAACTGCTCTTTTCTCTGTGCCTTTTGTCAAGTGGATTTCCTTTGGATAAAAACCCTTGTGTGATCAGACAAGTAACCCTTATATTACATGGTAAATTAGATATATTAAGACTGCATATTCTACTTCCTTATCAGGGTGCCAAATTCCAAATGCCTTATGATTATATATTAATATGTAATTATAATCATATTCCCAGTTCTAAGCAATAAGGAGAAACAGTGGAAACAAAACAAAACAAATCCCAAATCACTGCCTATGTGGGTTAACATTCTAGTTGGTAAAATGACAATCAAGCTAACTGTAAGTAACGTTTATCTAATACTACTACTGCATACTTAATTATGCCAAAAAATAAGTACCTTAATAATGAGTCCACGCAAACAAATTTTCCTTCCTTCACAGTAATAATGAGTCCATGCAAAAAAATAAGATAATGCAGAAATCTGCATTATCTCACAGTTTCTGTGAGTATTCAGGCTGCTTCTGGCTCAGGGTCTCTCATAAGGCTGCTTGTGTCAACATCTCATTCATAGCTGTGGTCAGAAGCTCCACTAACGAGCTCCCTCATGTGTCTATCGGCTGTTGTTTGGAGACATCATTCTTTGCCATATGATCTTGACCATAGGGTTACTCATAAAATATCAGCTTATTTTGCCCAAAGCAAGAGATGGAAGCCACCATTTTTTGGAAACCTAATCTCAGAAGTGGCATCCCTCCATTAGGTCATATTGTCCTTTATTATAAGTGTGCCAATGAGTCCTGCCCACATTTAAAAGAGAGGAAATGACACAGGGGCATGAATACCAGGAGGTGGGGAACACTGGGGACCATTTTAGAGGCTGCTTCCTACAGGAAGTAAATATAGTGATAAGGGCTAAGAAGAAAATAATGCAGAGGAGATAATACGTTTCAGGGGAAAAAGCTGAAATTTTAGATAGGATGAGAAAACTGCAGTGACAGTGACATTTGAAAAAAAGTAAGGGTGGGTGACACATGTGGATATGTGAGGCCAGACCATTTCAGACTAAGAAAATGGCAAACAAAGAGATCCTGATATATAACAAATTGGTAATGAGGAAATAAAAATTAGCACAAACTGAGAAAGTTAAAATTGGCCATCTCATTCATTAGACTGGGATAACAGACAAGGCCAGCTCAAAGTTAACCTGAAACAACATGTCTCTAGGATTTGCTGCAGCTGTAACATGTCATAACCGCTACCTTCTTTAGTGACTACTGATTTCTTCATCACTGAGAAACTCTGTCCCGTGAAAATCAGACCAGCAGAAATATGGTTTGAAAACATATCACTAAGAATAAAACATGCCACTCTCGCCTGGGTATCTAAGTCATCTTGATACAGAGCAGAAGCCTCAATTTTTAATCCAGGTGCAAAGATGCAGATAATGGTTTTCTAGACACACCATTCCACATTTAAATGGATTTTGTAGTTTCCACGGAAACAGAATCCTTGGTCCACTTTCCAAACCAGACGTCATTTTGACCCCTTTACACAAAGCCCAGTTTTGTTTTTAGCCTATCAAAACCCTAAATGCCACCTATACCAAATCTTGAAGTAATTTTCTCTTTTTCTTTGTGATAACGTCTTTTGATTCTATCAGCGTACAGTCTATCTCGCTGAGATAGGTCCCCAAACCTAACTTCGTGAGACTACAGGCTTGTCCCTATTGCCTTAAATTGATTGAGCTGGCAAAGTAAAGAGTGTTAAGAGAAGGAGGGGAGACAGTAGTAGAGGACAATAAAGAAATACGTTTTCCTTCCTTCACAGTAATAATGAGTCCACACAAATGCAGGATTCTATTATATTGCTGGTATTGCATAGATAATATCACTTCAGTGAAAACTGAAGACAGTCAGACAAACTAATTGAAAGAACATGGTCGGAGATATTTTGGAGATATTTGGATGGATGGATAATAAAACAGGAAGTGAATTTTCAGCCTTGGACACATAGTGGGGATAGAATTAATTTAATATATTATTTGCTTTCTGGGGGGAAGATTCTACACTGCCCCATTGGGGAACCAGGATAATTACCTAAGGAGCAACAATTTGTTGATGGAGCTAAGAGTAGGATAACCAGGAGAGACTTCTGGTCTTTTCTTCCAAAGGGAATAACAAAGCCCTGGATGAGCAAAATTTGTAACAGCAGGTAAAAATATTCAATGCTGAGTATGGATGGGGGCATGTTTGGATCTGAGTAATTTTTCTGGTAGCTTCTCTTTGCTCTGGTTTCCTGATTGGGTGAAACTAATCTATTACTGGCTGTGAGCACATGGTCTATCCTGCCCACCCCTTACAGGGACCAAACAACAATTTGGAGTAAGGGTTTCTATAGAGAAAATTAAAACTTGCCCTCAGGAGCTCTGTTTCAAAGTTTAACCTTTTGGGGAGTTGAGGTGAGGCAGAGCATGTTAGCAAGTCCACTTGGAAGCATCCTTTAGCCATATATTCCAACCTAAAATTTACCAATAATAAAATGTTCCATGATAATTATTATTCCATTTATTTGGTTACTGTGTCTACCTCTAAATTAATTTTGAATTTGTGTGGAAAGCACATTATGGATTGACATTACAGAGCCCCAACAGTCTGTTCTAGCTAACATACCATTTTTCTGGGGTGCCTGGGTGGCTCAGTCGGTTAAGCGGCTGCCTTCGGCTCAGGTCATGATCCCTGGGTCCTGGGATTGAGCCCCACGTCCGGCTCCCTGCTCAGTGGAGAGCCTGCTTCTCCCTCTCTCTCTGCCTGCCGCTCTGCCTACTTGTGGTTTCTCTCTTTGTGTCAAATAAATAAATAAAATCTTTAAAAAAAAAACATACCATTTTTCTATTCCTCGTCTTATCCAAACATCTGGAAAATGTTATCTGCATTTGCTATTTCTACATTCTTAATTTGCTAGCAACATATTCTGATTTGCTTTTATTACCAAAAGTGTACTGAACTCTTTTTAAAGTTTATAATCACCTTTATGTTGCTAAAATTTGTTACCCAAACTCTTAACATTTGAAAAGTTTGATCATTCTCTCCATGATACGCTTTCTTTTCTTAGCCTCTATTTACCTCATCAACATATCTCCATTTCTTTTACTGGAGGATATGTCCTCCTTTACCCAACCTCCAAAATCTAAAATCTGAGGTCCTCAGGTTTGGCTCTCAGTTCTTGTTTTCTTCTGTACTCCTTAGGTAACTTCATCTAGGCTAATGATCTTAATCTTAAATGCAACTTACACACACACACACACACACACACACACACACACAGTCGCTAAGGTATTTTATCCAGACATAATATATTTCATGAGCTCCTTCAGACCCAAAGTCAAATAAGCATCTACTTGCTATCTTTATCTAGATAACTATCAAGTACCTCAGATTTATCATTTTTAAACGTGACTGTCTTCATCCTCTCCAAAGGATGAAGTTCATATTTGTTTTCCCCTTCATATTAAATTGTGTCCCAGTCCATTTAGAGCTTCCAATACAAACCTAAAAGTCATTCTTTTCTGTGGTTACCTGTCCCACCACCCCTGATACACACTGGAATCTGTGTACAGAGATTCTATAAATTCACTTCAAACTGCCATCATCTCTGTCTTGAAAAAATGCAATAAACACCTATCTCTCTTCAATGATTCTTATTTCCCTCCAAACAATTCTATTCACTGGGCTCAAATTTTTCTAATCTAGATGATCACATTTCTATTCATATGGTAAATCTTTTTTTTTTTAAAGATTTTATTTATTTATTTGACAGAGAGGTAGAGAATGAGCACAAATAGGTAGAGTGGCAGGCAGGAGAGGAAAAAGCAGACTCCCTGGGATCATGACTTCCTGGGATCAAGCCCTGAGCTGAAGGCAGCCACTTAACCAGCTGAGCCACCCAGGCACCCCATCATATGGTAAATCTTTAAAGCCTCACCATTTTACCTCGAAATCCATTTTTTTCATAAGTCAGAGCAATCTTTTTCTAAAAACGGAAGTGAGTCATGCCATTCTTTCCTTAAAATCATCCCATAACTTTTCCATTATGAATGGACATGCTTTGGTAGTTTTAGCATTGACCCTACAGATCTCCATAATAGGATCTAATTTACCTTTTAATCCTCAGTTTTACCCACTACTTAATCTCTACTCTATGCTCCAGCAACTGGACTACTCACCATTGCCACAAATGAGCTGGGTCTTTTCTAATACTGTTTCTTGAAATCTCTGTGCTCCTCTCTCAATGAGAAAATATCTAAACAAAGTATTTTGACTTTGAGTCTAACTCAAATTATAACTCTCCAATAAAGCCTTCTTCTTCTTTGCTTTTCATGATCTCTTTTGTGGATATTTTTCACAACGCATATAATTTATAAATGGATGAGTATGTATCTACCTTTTCTCTTTATTTTGGACCCCTGGAGTACTAAGACTTATTAATCTACATATCCCCAGGTCTTAGTAAAGTGCCTGGTCCAAAGTGAGTATTTTGGAAGTGGTGATTGAATCACATTGAGAAAATACTGATTATCAACTAATCAGGGTTCATAAAGGTGGGTAATCTAGCCTTGAGATTTTGTACACATTAAATGCCATTGTGAACTCCTTTTTCTTTTTTTATTTTGAGTATTCATGCTCCAAAATGCTATTGTAAATAAATAACA
Source organism: Phoca vitulina (assembly GCF_004348235.1). Classification (NCBI taxonomy): domain Eukaryota; kingdom Metazoa; phylum Chordata; class Mammalia; order Carnivora; family Phocidae; genus Phoca; species Phoca vitulina. The sequence continues at coordinate 48,846,957 of NW_022589708.1, forward strand.
AGAATATATTTCACCCTATAGGTTTGACAACAACTATGAAATCATTTTCACATGGATTTTCGACTGTGTTCAAAAGTGTTGCTATCATTAGAACAGAGGACATTTGAAATAGTGCTATATATTTCCTTTATAGGCAAAACATACTGACATTTGGGAAATAGTCTTTGCTACTTAATACCATGATAAAAATCATCAGTGAAGTCAACTTATACATAAATAAGGCATAGATTTCTTAGAATTTATGAAGTAAACACATGCTATTGTTAATATTAATATCATTATTATTGGTCCCAATATAATTTCCAAGCATGTCAGTTAGCCTACAGCATGTAGTTGAATAAATAGGCCTAACACACTTTCTTTCCACTGACCACAAATTTCCATACCCTAGTTCTCTACAGAAATTGCACATCTCTAACTCATTGCCTAAAGAAATCGGCTTTATCTAAGCAACTGGTAGGAATATCTCTGTGACACATGAGCTGGTTAGCATTTATAGGTTGCACACTATGACGTCAGTAATGAAATGAAACAAAATTAGAAAAACAAGTTAATATGCATTTATACCTTTAAAAGTTTAATAATGAAAATGTGCTCTATAGTGAGACTAAAGAGTTAGAAAGGCTAGGTTTCCCCATGCATTAAGTGGCCTGAGGGCTATATTTACCATATGTCACTTAACCAGTTATCCCCGAAGTGCTTAATCATATGAAGGTCTCAATCTGTGTGGCACACAGCCTATTGACAAACAAACTCAGATTCTTTGATTATATTTCCCCCCCTCTCATCTCCATTTAAAAGTTTTAATCTCCCTTATACCAATATATATGACTTGACCTCCCCATCTACATACACATTTCCCCCAAAGTGATTTTCCATAAAGCTTGGTCAAAATTTGACTTGTAAGGGAGATTTTGAATATATTTTATAACACAGAGCTGAATCCTGCGGAAAAAAAAAAAAGTAAGAAAACTCTCCTCCACAAGGATTTCATTCAGCCCACTTTTAAACTTGATCCATAATTTGATCGAATGCTCTTGGGCACTATTAAATAGTAATAATGAACTTCACCTAAAGCCCTTAGTAATTTTGTTCCACATTTCCTTCTCTAATTATCCACTATTCCCTATTTATTATTACTTCATTCTCTGCCTTGAGGCTGTCTAAAAATACTAAGAATGATAAATTAAACAATACATTTGGCACCAAGTTAACCTGTGGGGAGGGTTATAATTTAATGGGTTGTCTTCTGAATTAATTATTTCTGAATTATTTAATTGCAGTTTCTAAACAAATTTCTTAGAATATGTGACTTTAGAACTTGCAATATACTTCTAATAAAATTATAATGACAAAAATCATAGATATATCATAATTATCTATTAAGTTAAATTTTACAGTAATTTGACTATACATCTATAGAGATTTACTGATTATATTTTTACTAGCAAGCATTGTCTTCTATAGAAGTTTAACAATATTTTCGTTAGTATCTCACCAGTACAGACATTAAATTATTGGAATTTTGAAGCTAATGCCTTTTCCCCCTAAGTAACAATAATTATTGACTCCTATATTAAAGTCTTATGAGTCTCTTAGATTAAGTACTACTTTAAAGAACTTGATGGTACATTGTACACTCTTTACTTAATCCTATCATTCTCATTAAAATTCTGTGAAAACCAGTTTCTTATTCTCTGAGCTAAAACCTCCACATTTAACGTGGGAAAGTTGTCTTTTAGAAGAATCCACATCGCAAAATGGCAACCATGTTATTTGTAGTGTGAAACTTAACCCATATTGCATAATGTTTTTTTAGTTTTCTTCTTGGAGAAGCAGAACTCTTATTGAAGTTTCCTTCCATAAACAAAAACTTCTCAACCATTTATCAGCAGCAGCAGGTCCAGAAGAAGTGAAACAGCTCATCTGGTCTTAACCTCTGGAATTTTCCCAAATTAATTACCTACTACATCCAGCCCACAAAAGCCTTCTCAAATTTCATGTATGAATGGCTGCAGTGGTGATCCAAAGCTCTTTACAACCTCCTTTAATACTTTGAACTGCTGGACAGTGGTTTTTAATGCTTTAAAAAGCTCAGTGGTAGAAAGAAAGTTTTCACTGAGTGCTAAGATATTATTCAACTGTAAAGTCTTAAATTTCAAGTATATCGAGTCTTTTAATATATAATGTTCTTTTACATATTATTTAAACTTAACTACAAGAAATAGACTAAGTTCATGATGTGCAGTTAATCATGGACTAATTTTATTCTTACACCTAGAATAATATAGCTTCTGTATGTCTTAAAAATATTGATGATATAACTGTCTCAGAAAATGTATTTAGGAAGGCAAATGCATTTCAAAAGGAAAGTGGAATTCTCATACAGTACAGATAAGGAACAAAGTTGCTATAAGAACTTTGGAATACTATTTGACATTATCTATTAAATTTAAACACCCATGTACCCAGTGACCTAACAATTTCGTAAGTGGGTATAAAAGTGCACCTACAGAACTGGGCAAGAATGCTCACAGAAAAAAAAATGTGTAAAATCCCCACACTGATACAGTAGTAAATTGGGAAAATATAAATTATAGTATGTACATACAATGAAATACTATGTAATGATAAAAATTAAATAATTATAGCTACATGCAACAATATGTCTGAATCTTACATAATATTGATCAAAATAAGCCCAACACAAAGATTATATTAATTAATTTATATAATATTCAATAACAGGCAAATCAGTCTGTAGAATTGAGGTTAAGACAGTGGTAACTTTTGGGGAGAAGGGAGGAAATGTGGATGGTATGGGCAAAAGGCTGGATTCTGAGTGTTTGGTTGTTACTTGATCAAGGTGATGGTTACACAAATGTGTTTACTTTGCCCATTCAACTGTATATTTATGATTTTATCCACTCTTCTATATATCTGTAGTGCTTCAATTAAAATGGTAAAAATTTGGGGGTGCCTGGGTGGCTCAGTCCATTAAGTATCTGACTTTTAGTTTCGGCTCAGGTCATGACCTCAGGGCCCTGTGATTGAGCCCCACATCAAGTACCATGCTCAGTGCAGAGTCTGCTTGTCCCTCACCCTCTGTCCCTCCCCCTACTTGTGTTCTCTCTCTCTCTCTCTCAAATAAATAAATAAATACAATCTTTAAAATATTAAAAAAATGGTAAAAAAATTTAACTTGACATATTAAAACATACACTTTAAATATTAACATCTATCTTTCTTGACCATTATCGTCATCATTCCCTCAGTTTTCTACCTTATAGACTGTAATTTGATTCTCTTTCCCTCATTTCCTAATCCAAACTGTCATGAATTATTTAATTTTTGGTCTTGAAATATGTTTTACAATTGTCCTTAATATGATTCAGTTTGATCTTCATGCCCACTGTTATTCTCCTAGTGGAGATTCTACTCAATTCAAGCTTAAGCAATTGAACTCCTTCAGAATGATTTTACTGATTTACATTTCTTTTATCTGTCATAAATAATTTTCTGGAGCCACTACTTTTAGAATTTGACACTTACGATCAAATAGTTTCTTTAGTGACTTTGATCACCTACAAGAACTTGATTAAACTATTTTGCTTTGCTTTGAAGACCCTTCATTTTCTGACCCTCACTATTTCATTATTATTTACTCAGGTTTTCTGTACAAGGTGCCTTCTTCGGAAAAACTTCAATTCTCTATCATCTTATGGAAAATATATTCTCAGGGCAGTTACTTTCTTAGTCTAGATGTTCTTTCATTGTCTGGTTTTTTTTTTTTTTTTTCTGTATTTGTCCATACTTAACTATCCTTCAAAGGTATCTTTGTTTCAGTTATTTCTTAAAGTTTTATTTGATTACACCACATTGGCTGATCCCCTTTCCTTTGTAACATTTCTACCATTCTTACAGAATGCACAGTATAATGATTAATTACATTCCCAATTATTTATAAAGATTCTATTAATATTATATGTCTCAGGGTCTGCACATATTAATACACATATGGAGATGTACAGAAAAGCTCAATACCCTGTTCTCTAGAATCTCATAGTCATGTAGAGATAAAGGTAGGGAAACACATAACAAGAGTATCATGGAGTGTTAAACCTTGTAATATTTTTGAATGTTAAGGGAACATAGGACAGAAAGCAGTAAAAAATTTCTTGGAAAAAGCACTGTGGGTTTCACAGAGACGGCTATCAAGTGGATTTGGTAGGCAAGCCCCAACATGGGGCTCCATCTCAACATCCATGAGATCATGAACTGAGCTGAATTCATCAGTCAAACACTTAACCAACTGAGCCACCTGATGTCCCAATTGTTGTCAATATTTTTAAGGATGATTTGGTCAATACACTTATTCTATTTTTTATTTAACAGTAAAATCTATCTTTGAATACAGTACAAGTACAGAGAGCAAGAGTAGAGGTTCAAAGCTTTTGATTCTTTTCTATTTTCATTTGGCCACTCCTTATTTATTATTATTATTTTTTTAAACAAAGCAAGAGTTTGCTAACTCTTAAGCCTTAGCACAATCAGTAGGGTTAAAATGACAATGAGTGGTTGATACCGCAAAAATAAGCAGCACAGGGTTGTAAATTGTGTGTGTGTAAGGCAAGTGTTATAATTCCACAAAGTACACGGATTTTTTTAAAGAATTTTTGAAGGAGAGGGGTTTAAACTGCCCTTAATATGTAGGAAGAAATTTAATAGTAGAAGAAAATAAAGAGATATCTTATTTTTATCTAAAAGATTTATGCTTATATTCCCCTGGGTGGAAAAGATTAATTATTCATAAATAAGTTGTCTTATATTTCTTTTATGTTCTATTAAAAACATATATTTTTATCCCTTATGGAAATACTAGTGTTCTATATTTTAAACATGAAAAATCTTACTGTGCTTATTAAATTTACCACTAGGCTGAGCATATTTTAAATACTCATAAAATAATTTATAAGACACATATATCACAAGAACATATTGTACTAAAAATTTTTCAATTTTTAAAAAATTGAAAAATTCACTTGCAACGGGTCTTAACTAAGGGGTTTATATACCTGCATGTGTTTCAATTTCTTTAAATAACTATTGAATTTGGGGTCCCTAAGATAAATTTTTGAGGGAAAGTATAAAAAGTCAACATAAAAAATAAAAATACTTGTTTCAAAATCTATTTTAACCAAGTATTTATTTTTCACCAAATGTAATAAATTGATGACATTTCTATGAAAAAAAAGACTTTCAAATTAAGTAAATGTATATAAACACCCTTCAGGTGACAGAAATTTCCAAATGTGCATGCATTTTTGTATAGTATAATTTAAATTGGTTTTACTAACAAAATAAGAAAATAACAGTGTGGCATTTGCAGATAACTATGCCTGAGTTGCTGTGTTAATTTTGAAAAGATATTCATAATTGTTTTATGTTAATTGTGTTTGAAATAGCATCCATGAAATTACAGTTTTATATTTATTTATTGTACAATTATCTAAAATTATTTTCAGTCAAGGCCACCTAGCGTGTAAATAATGCCCTAAAATTTAAATCTATAGAAACAAATCACGTTCCTACCACTTTATTTATTTCTAAGTAGCATCATATTTGCATGCATAATAAAAGTTGCTGCTTTTTCCCCAAAATTAACAGTCAATTAACTATATGAATGCAGGTTTGGGTAACAGTTGTTTTGACATATTATTTTGCATTCCATTTTACAAGAATACAAATAATATATATACGCTTTAATTCACACCCCTAAGTAGTAATATATGATATTTTATAAATATAATGTGTACAGTTAGTACCAAATCTACAGAAAGGAATACAATTTACAAATAGAATGTGTTGTTATGAGAGTATGGAAATGATAAAACGCAACTTTCTTTTACAGTTAGTTCATTATATTAGAATTTGTTTCTTTTAACAAACATTGGAATTTCATTTTCATTTCAATATTAGGGAATAAAGCCTACTATATTTTCTTGTTCAGTGTCAATGTGTTTTTTTATTATCATGTGTTAGATACCTGACATAGATACACAAATGGAATGAATGACCCATCCAACTGATTTTTTTCTGAACTTGCATTGTATTATTTTAAATGGGAAACTCAAAGCCACAAATTATTTTGTTAAATTGATATATTTTTACAACTGAAATACGATGAGTGTATAAATCTACAGTAATCCATATTTCATGTGAATTTATTTGAAACATGAAAATGAAAATACATTTTCTTCTTTACTACTATATACACGGAAATCCACATGACACATATACATAAATATCTATGACCCATGTAGGTATAATAAAAAGTCAGATAAGCATTAATGGCAATTATATTCATATTGAGTTAAATTATATGTGTGTGGCCTGCATGTGAGTGCAAAGTCTTTCACAAAGTTGGACACTGGGCATACCTGGATTTGCATCCAAGCAAACTTTGGCATTTATTAGCTGGCTCAACAAACAAATATATTGTAAATTCCTTTATCCTCAGTTGCTTAATTTGAAAAATGATGTTAGTGTTGTTGTAAGGATAAATAAAATCAAATACACAAAATGCTATGCATGCAGTTAAATATGTCATTATTGCTCAATAAGTTGTATAGCCATAAATATGTAAAATGTTAAAATCTATATCTGGATGAAATATATGCTGTTTCAAATTGATATATTAATTTCCTAAATGTTTAATATCTAAGTACTACACAAGAAAACTATTTACTTCAAAGCAGATACATAAATTCTGTCTTTTTAAATACATTTATATCCATATATAAATACACGATCAACCAAAATGTCTTTAATGATCATTTTTATAGAGATAGAGTAAATAAATAATAAAATTAAGATGTCTTTTAGGAATACCTCATGTGTGCTAATTACAAGGTTCAAAAAACAGAGACAACATTTCTTGGGAAAACTGTTAGATTGTACTTCTTTCTATTATGCACCAATTGCAACCTCTCCTTTTGTACTATAATGCACATACAGAGAATTTTATTTGCCTTGATTAGATAATTGTAGTTTCTTAGAGCTGAACAAACATGATGAATTTTGATCACAAATACATCAATTTTATAAGTCATGGCACTTTATGTCTATCTTTGAAACTACTCTCTGTGCCATTGTCATAATACCTGACATTTAGAACATCAATCCAAATTATTACTTGTGTGGATGAAAATATGTAGAGAAGAACTAAGAAAGTGTACATATAATGATCCAAGTTTTTTTTAATATCTCAAATCTGTATAATATTCACCGTCTGTATTACCACCACCTGTTAGTTCCAGTCCCCATTATCTCAATGAGGTGAGAAATTGCATTAATGAAACAAGTGTATAGTTACTAAGGTTCCTACCTGAAATTCAAAGTCAAGTTTCTTTCCACTACACCATTCTCAAGATGCTGCAATCTAATGAGAAAGAAAATATTGGTACATAAATATGCATAATACAAGACTGAATATTGTACATTTCTAAGAGAGGTGCAAAAAAGTATTAAAAAGGCTGAAAGGAGGGAGTAATTGCATATGGAGTGCAATACAAAAAAGAACTTTATTAAAAAGTTGTCATTTTAATAATTAACCTGAATGGGGGTGCTTGGGTGGCTCGGTTGATTAAGGGGTTAAGCATCTGTCTTCAGCTCAGGTCATGATCCCAGTGCCCTGGGTGTGAGTCCCGAGTCTGCTTCCGGCTCCCTGCTCCCTGGGGAGTCTGCTTCTCACTCTTCCTCTCCCTCTGCCTCTGCTCCTCTCCCCCCACTCATGTTCTCTCTCTCTCTCTCTCTCTGTCTCAAATAAATAAAATCTTAAAAAAAAAAAAAAGAACCTGAGTGATTCTAAATAAGGCTATTTTCATTGCCAACTAGGAAATATTTCAAACACTTCAAAAAAATTTCTTCTTAAATCCTTATAAGCCAATTCCACCTCTAAAATTTAAGGCAACTAAAAGAAAAACAGTTTTTATCTAACTCCTTGAGACACAAATCTTATGGTCAAAGCCTTCTCCCTACTGCAATAGCCTCTTTCCCTCCCTTGCGATAGAATTTTGAATAAACCTCTCCTTACTAAGTGCAGATTTGTTTTTTATTGGACATCACATTTGAATGAGATCAAAATTCCTTTTTTTTTTTTTAAAGATTTTACTTATTTATTTGACAGAGAGAGACACAGCGAAAGAGAGAACACAAGCAGGGGGAGTAGGAGAGAGAGAAGCAGGCTTCCCGCGGAGAAGGGAGCCCGATGTGGGGCTCGATCCCAGGACCCTGGGACCATGACCCAAGCCGAAGGCAGACGCTTAACGACTGAACCACCCAGGCACCCCGAGATCAAAATTCTAGACCTTAAAAATATTCATATAGAGAGAGCCATCACTACTTTTTTATCTTATTTTTTTTTCTCCTGTATATAATTTCAAGAGTAAAGCAGGGAAAATGTTTAGGAGATCAAAATCTTGAATAAATAAAAATGTATGCTATAAATAAAATAACACAGAAAATAATTCACTATAATAAAAGCACTTCAAAATCAAAATAGAAGTTACTTTCCTTTACATTTAATTGGAAATACTAATTATTATTTCATGACAAGCATACACATGTAACTCATGCACATATCTGGCTCTCTATTTACATTCCAATGCCATGAAAGCTCAAGGAATACTAGAATATAAAAATATTTTTGAGGCACCTGGGTGACACAGTCAGTTAAGCATCAGACTCTTGATTTCAGTTCAGGTCATGATCTCAGGGTTGTGAGATCGAGCCCCACGTCGGAATCTGCTTGAGATTCTCTCTCCCTCTCCCCCTGCCCCTCCTGCTTGTGCTCTCTCTCTCTCTCTCTAAAATAAATAAATATTTTTAAAAATATATTTTCACTATAGATAATTAACCTGCAAAAGTAAATTTGAAATGTATTTACATTAAGAGGAAGCAAAAACTCAGGCATAGCCTAAGAAAATGCTAGCTAAGTAGAGTAGCAAACACAATGAGTTCATAGGTTGTAATAATCAAGCCACGTACAGGATCAAAAATAAAAAATAGATAACTTTGCTTAGGTCATTCTTCCTATGCTTTAAAATAAAACTATAATATTATGCTTAATTTTTTCTTGTTTGTTACTCTTATTTCAAAACTAAGGTTTACCATTCTTGTTTCAAAACGTAAGGGAAAAATACTAAAAATTTGTAGTTTATTTTACGGGTCAGTTTTCTTTAAACTAAGGCTTCAGAATATGTTTTAATCTCATATTTCCAAAAATCACACTTCTGTTCTTCATTGTATGTCCTCTACAGAAATCAGTTACGTTATCAAGGGACTGGATAATTTTAGTGCATTATTGATTTAGGAAAAGAGAATAGATGTAATTAATATCTACAAATGGCAATATTTACATTTATCTTATACAATTTTTCTTGATTTAACCAAGTAATCAGTATAGTATTTTTTTTCAGCAACCAGAGATTCTAAATTAATTGTAGCATTGTAATGCAATAGATTACAACTTTAAAGGAAGAAGGAGAAAAGCATTGGACATCCTACCCCTTTTGTAGTAATGTTACAGTGATAAGCCTCAGAAAAGAACATGCATTTCATACTACTATAACTTTATTAATGTTCACTGAGGAGATGCAAGTATTTGTAGCTCATTAAAGGTACATTAAAGTTGTGTTGTGATTTATAGACAGTTGGTCATACTCTACTCCATAAGTTAGTCTATGACTGATCCTTTTTTTAACCCACACCATATGTGATTCTATTGTGTACTGCTTTTATATGTGAGTGTTAGATTATTACATTCCCTAGTCACCAACATTTTAAAGTAATCATATATTCACATTTATTCCATAATTATTCATCTGCAAATGTTGAAAATATTGCAGCTACTTAGTATTCACGCTTTTATGAAAATATGTGAAATGAATTCCCCCTAAATATAGCATATATGCAGGTGAAAATTTAATGAAAAATTTCACACCCAAATTTATTGCTGAATTATTTGTCAGGAAATCCTCACTAGTCCATCAGCTGATGCTAAGGCTGATGCTAAATCCTACATGCAAAATCCACTTATCCCATTACTTCTTCTTCACTATTTTGTTGTTTCCAAGCTAACAGACCATGATTTCATTTCCCAGGGAAGAAGAATCTTTTTCTAGGGAGCCTTCTAAACTCCAGCAGGCCTCATCAGAAAACTGATAATCAATGAAGTGTGTACACATTAAATCTCCAAAGAATTCTGATAAAGTAGTGCATTTTTATAGCTTGCCTGTCTTCAGAGAAGCTTTACGAATGAAGCCAATTGCTTTCTCCACTGGGAGTTCTAGATGGTAGAGATCAAGGAAGAGGCTAATATTTACCATTTCACAAATTAAAGACTACATGGTAAGTTTAGTGTCAGACAGCTTTAATTATTTTTCCCCACTTTGTAGTTTGGATAGTTTAATCCGGGTTTCCCTGCAGCTGACAACTTGGAGTGAAAAACCAAGCAGAAGGACAGCGTTTGCTGAGGCAGATAATGTAGCTCAGAAATGCAGAGGATTTTCTGGGATGCAAGACAATGTTTTGCATCCCTTTAGCTACCCAACTGAGTGAAAATTCCAATATTCATCTAATGCAGAGAACGTAGGTAATGATACAGTTTTCTGTGCATTTGACTGAGATAGAAAAGATGTAAAAATAACCTTACATAAAATATACAATATTTGTTAAAATTACATCACTTATACTGAAGGATACAGAGAATCAATGTATATTTTGAATGCAGTGCTCAGAAAACATCATTGTTTGTACATTACACGTAATTTATGGACTGTTTTAATGTATTCCTATTATTTTTATTGTTATTTTTTACAAATAATATTGTTGACAGTTTAGGAATGTGAAAAAATCAGGATGACGTTCTTCTGATGCTAAGAGAGAGTTTTAAAAGATTTCGATTCTAATTTGGTGTTGTACATTTTCAAATTTAAAGGACTAATTGTTTAAAAACCTGCAGCAGCCCCTTAGGAACATACCATTCTGGTAACCGAGGGAAACTGCAAGAAAGTGCTTGGCTGGAAACTCATTCTCCTATTCTTTTCTAACAGTCTCTAATTAGACCCATTATGAGCCATGAGTTAGATTCCTGATCTTTGAATTTCATACTTGCATTTTTCTCAGTATATATTCTCACTAATTCATGAAATTTTCCTTGAGCCTCTCATGATCCCTTGAGGACATTAATTTATTTTTGAATCTCCAGCACCTAATAGAATGTACTTATTTCTGGACGTGCCATTTATTCAATCATTCAGTCACCCATACATTCATTCATTCATTGATCAACCCATCAGTCAGTGGATAATTATTGATTACCAATTACGTGTCATGCTGCATATTAAACCTTGAGAATTCAAATATAAATTAAATTTAAGCCACTGCCCTAGAGAAGCTTATTGTGAAGCAACTGCTTCTCATCTTAAAGTCCTTATTGATTTACTTTCAAAACATACAAGAGAGTCTTTAACAAGACTTACTATATTAGTCAGATTTACTGTAGTAAAAAAATCTCAATGGCTTGACAATGAAGCTTGCTTATGTACAAGCTAGGGGCTCTGCTCCTGCTCTGTGTTCTGGTTTCATTTCAGGATCCAGGAGATACCTGAATGAAGAAGAAGCCTCCTTTTGGATTACAACATTAATGTGGTAGAGAGTAAATTGCTAGAGAGATAGCAGAAACACACATGGCATTTTAAGCTTCTTCTCAGAAGTGGTATGAAGTTACTTCCTCTCCTGTTTTATTGGCCAGAGAAAGTCATATGAAAAAGACTGACAAGAGAGTAAGGATCAAGTTTCTGAGTCACGTGGGAACATGGCAGTAAGTAGGTATGGACAAATCCCTCTAGCAAAGCAAGGAAAGGACTTGGAGTAAGCATGTAATCTGCCAATTTATCTGAGATCTTGCTCTTTATGGGGGATTGTGATTTTGATATGATATTTCATAATGGTATTTCTAATTAGGTAGTGATTAACAATTATTTTAAATATTTTAATATAATACATTTCATTCCTTAGGTAACTTTTAACCACATTCCCACAAACCAAGTCTTCATAGTTTGTATCATAAACATTAAATTACCAGAAGATGAAAGAACTGCAAAATAGTTTCTATTATGAAAGAGCACATAAAAATTAGTAGAGAATAAGTTTTGGTATTTTGCCTGGGAAACAAGTCAGATACTGCTACACATAATTCTCTCTGTATTAAAAGGATCATTACACATGCTAAAATATGTGTAGCATGCTGTTATATAAAATATTGCTAAGTAAGGTACTTAACTTTGGAAAAGCAAAATGTTTATTTTTTTGTATATACCTACAGATACCTGTATATATGAATAAGTTTATTCATTGAAAATTAGAATTTCTATCTCAGAGAAGCTTACCTTCTATATTCCTCTCAGCTAGTTAGAAGCCTAAGGAAGAGAAGAATCCTATGAACAGAATGTTTTAGGTGAAATACAGCTGCAGGGTTGAAATTTCATTATAATTCTATTCTATTTCCATAGCCCCACAGGAACACATATACTTAATTCATCAGAGCCCCTTTATTATCTTTGCAACACCCCCAACATCCACATCGACCCCAAGCCCATTAATATGGCCAGTTATAACATTTACAAAGTGAATCAGGCTTTGAAACAGAACAGTCCTGGCAGCATGTTTCATATGCTTCTAAAACATATACAGAAAAACTGCACAGCATGATTTTTCTCAAAAGAATAACAATAGTCTCTTTATATACCTAAAATAAAAAACCTATGTTCATGCTGATACAGTTAGGTGGTTTCAATTCCCATTCATAAGGTGATGTATTGATTTGAAGATGAAATATATAACAAGTTCCTCATTTGAAAGAAGTCATCTCTACTGCCAGCTATTGTAAAATACCCTACTTTGTATAAGTAGAAGACAGTCACTCAAAAACAATTCCAAATTAGCTTAGGAAAAAAATGCAATGTAGAGAAAATGCTATACTTCATTGTATACTCTCTTGACACTAACCTACATACATATATTTTCCCCTTTTTTTCTCTCTTTTCAAATATTCAGAAAGTAACATGTTCATCCCTCTAGTGAATGAATGTTAAGATAATACTGATTTTATTTTACAAGCCCATTTACGAATAGAAGTTTTTTCTTATGTTCTCAGTCTTAAATAACCTTCTCTATATTCTTTCTTACATAATATATCTTACACTAAATATATTTATGAGTTTTTTCTTTTTTCTTTGCCCCCTTGGATTTTTTCTTTTGCTTTTACTTAGTCTCCTTTGTGTCCTTCCTATGCTTGTTCTTTTAAATGATATTATATAACAAAGCTTATTTTTAACAGTTTTATTCATAATAGCAATACTATTAGCAATAGAAAGAACTAATGTGCATGGAACACTTGCTTTAAACTTGGAAATCCCCAATGTCATTTACATGTAATGATTCACTGACTATCCATAATAACTACAAAAAGTAGAAACAATCATCATCAGCCATCAGATAAAGTGTACTGGGTTTCATATCTGGAAAGCCTAACTCAAGGATAAGTTATTGTGTACTATATGCTTCTCACACCACCTGCTTCCTATGTGAATATCCTGAGGCAACTGACTCCCAAATTTATATTTCCAATTCAGATATTTCACAAGAGCTCCAGATTTATGTATCTAACTCCTTACAAAAAATGTCCACTCATAAAAATAGATGAAATTCAGTAGGTTGAATACCAAATTGATTTCTACCCCTCCATCATAGGTCCTCTGTGATGTTTTCCATGTCAGAGACACAATACTGACCTCCCAGTTGCCCTAGTCATAGACCTGACCTTGTTTCATTCATTGCCTCCAATCCAAAAACAAGTCCTATCAATGTGGTTTCCCAAATAAATCTCAAATCATCCACATGTCTCTGTCTCCATGGCCACCACCACTATTTTGCAGGGATCTAAAATATCTTCATTCATCTATCTTAAGTCCATTCCATTTTCCACAATTTGACAAGAGAGATTTTTTAAAAATTCAAAACTGTGTCATTTCCCTGCTTAAAACCTTTCAACGGTCCTTCATTGTCTATATAAGTTCCCGAAGTCTTAATGTAGTGTACAATTTCTTCCCCAAATTTTCTCTTGGTTTATCCCCAGCCCCTTAATGTCACAACACTGAACTGTAGTCTTGGGTTTCCTCTTCTGCACATCTTGTTTCCTCCTTTTGCTTTGCTTCCCTGTTCATTAAGCTGGTTCGGTATTTCTTGTAAGTTTAAACTATGCCTACTCTAAGCCATTCCATTTCAAGGTATGCACCTAAGAGAAATGAAATATATGTCCAAGAAAGACTTGTATAATAACCTTCCTAGCAGCTTGAACAATAAGAGGCAAAAACTTAAAATAACCCAAATGCTCATCAACAATAGAGTGATGGGATAGTCTGTCCCCAAAGATGACTGCTCAATTAACCACACTTCCTATCACTCATTCCCTTATGTTCTCCTCTTCCTTGAGTTTTGTGTCACTCTTGTAATTTGCTTTTGATTGATGGAATATACCAGCGGTGAAGTTTCATGATTTCCAACACTGGTTCATAAGAAGACTTGCAACTTCCTCCTGAGTCTCTTGGAATATTCTCTCTTGATATGGTCCCTCACAGAACCCAGTTATGTGGCTATGAAAAATCCAAGCTACATGAAAAGCCATCTGTTGGCATTCTGGCTGACAAATCAGCTAAAAACCTGGCCAATATCCAGCATCAACTGCAGTCATGAGACAGAGCCATTTGGGACACCCAGCCCCAATATCAATCTGACCAACAATGCGGGTGAAACCCTGAGTTGATTACTGCCCAGGTGAGCCCAGCCAATCCTCAAAACTGTTAGAGGAAATAACTGTTGTTTTGTGGTAATTACATAGAAATAGATAACCAGAACAAAATCATAGACAAAATATTGTATATTCAAGTAATGTTATGCTACACTGAACTAATAATGTATAAAGTGGTGTGCAAAAGATTCTTCATACAAAATAGTACATACTGTATGACTCAATTAATATTAAGTTTAATTTTTTTCCTTTAAATTTTATATTATTTTTAAACCATCTTTCTTTTTTTTTTCTTACAAATTTTACTTAAATTCTAGTTAGTTAACATATAATGCAATATTGGTTTCAGGAGTAGAATTTAGTGACTCATCACTTACATATAACACCCAATGCTCATCATAACAAGCGTCCTCCTTAAGACCCATCACCCATTTAGCCAATGCCCCACCCACTTCCCTTCATCAACCCTCAGTTTGTTCTCTATCCTTAAGAGTCTTTTATGGTTTGCCTCCCCCTCTCTTCTTCTCTCTTTTTTTTTCCTTCCCACATGTTCATCTGTTTTGCTTCCTAAATTCCACATATGAGTGAAATCATATGGTATTTGATTTTCTCTGACGTTTTTCACTTAGCATAATACACTCTAGCTCCATCCACTCTAGCTCCATTAGAGAAAAACAAATTTTAAAAAATCAAAATTTAAAAAATCTCTCTTGTCAAATCTGGCAAGATTTCATTCTTTTTTATGGCTGAGCAACAGCCAATTGTGTGTGTGTGTGTGTGTGTGTGTATCACATTTTTTTATCCATTCATCAGTTGATGGACACTTGGACTCTTTCCATAGTTTGGCTATTGTTGATAATGCTGCTATAAACATCGGGGTGCATGTACCCCTTCAAATCTGTATTTTTGTATCCTTTGGGTAAATACCTAGTAGTACAATTGCTGGATCATGGGGTAGCTCTATTTTTAAATTTTTGAGGAACTTCCATACTGTTTTCCAGAGTGCTGCATCAGTTTGCATTCCCACAGTGTAAAAGATTTTCCCTTTCTCCACATCTTCGCCAACATCTGTTATTTCCTGTGTTGTTCATTTTGGCCATTCTGACAGGTGTAAGGTGGTATCTCATTGTGATTTTGATTTGTATTTCCCCGATGGTGAGTGATATTGAACATCTTTTCATGTGTCTGTTGGCCATCTGTATGTCTTCTTTGTAGAAATGTCTGTTCATGTTTTCTGCCCATTTTTTTATTGGATTATTTGGGGGTTTTTTGGTGTTGAGTTGTATAAGTTCTTTACAGATTTTGGATACTAACCCTTTATCAGATATGTCATTTGAAAATATTTTCTCCCATTCTGTAGGCTGCCTTTTTGTTGATTACTTCCCTCACTGTGCAGAAGCTTTTTATCTGGATGAAATCCCAATAGTTCATTTTTGCTTTTGTTTTCCTTGTCTCTGGAGACTTACCTAGTAAGAAATTGCTATGGCCGAGGTCAGTAGAGGTTTCTGTCTGGGTTCTCTTCTAGAATATTGATGGTTACCTGTCTCAGATTTAGGTCTTTCATCCATTTTGAATTGATTTTTGGGTATGGTATAAGAAAGTGGTTCAGTTTCATTCTTCTGCATGTTGCTGGCCAGTTTTCTCAACACCATTTGTTGAAGACACTGTTTTTGTTTTTTTTGTTTTTTTTTCCATTAGATTTTCTTTTGTCAAAGATTAGTTGACCATATAGTAGTTTAAATTTTTAAAAATGTCAACTCATCTATGGTGACAGAAATCAGAACAGTGGCTGTTATGATAGGTAGGGATGGATTAGAAGTGGTCATGAGGTAATTTTCTGACATGATGAAAATATTCTATATCTTGATAAATGGTTTGTTACCTGAGTGTTTATGTTTGTCAAAACTCAAGTTGTGCACTTAAGATATGTGTTTCACACTATGAAAATTATACCTAAAAAATTGTCATTAAGCCAAAAACAGTCTTTTTATAACAATAGCCACTTGTTAGTCCTAGGTAAGTTATTAATGGCTACACATTTTTCTTATATCAATAAAACAGTTATTGTAATATTTAAGGTAGCATGTATATTCTCAAGACTTTCCATTTTACCAATTTAGCATACCTTATTTCTTTAACTATTTCTCATATGACATATTTTTAAGTCTTTTCAATACCTGTATATTTCCTCTACTTAAATTGTCGTTTGTCAATAAATATTACTTACTGTCTAAAGGCTGAACACACAATTCCAAAAGAAAGAACCATGGTGGAGAACCACAGGATTATATTCTTCATTACGTGCAAACAAAATCATTATACTAGTACAAACTATGATTTGTTTCAGTTTTGGCAAACTCATGGTATCCACAGTAAAATAAAAAATAATAAAAAAAAAAACTGAGCATCTTTGTCTACCTATATTCTTTCTGATAATTTTAATCTTCATTCTTGAAATAAGTGACTCCTTCTACATAGCAGTTCTGAAATAATTTTTTTCATGCCCACATTTGCTGTCATCCCAAACCACGTTACATGCTCATGCTCTGGGCTCTGTAAATATCTCTGTCATTGAAGCTTAATATATTGTTATGAATTGATTCAGCAAAGGAGTAGTATATTGGCCATATTTTATCTCTAGCATTCAACACCATCTTAAAATTCCCTTGTGACAAAAAATTGTTATTGTAATTTTTGGATATTCACCTACAAGTTATAATGATCAAAATTATGCCATAATGTATACAAACAGATTCTAGCCAGTAGGTCAATATTAGATAAATGAAATAATAACTATAAGCAATAACCACAGGCTGTGGAACATTTTAGGTTTTATTTTTTAGAAATGTGTGAGCAAAAAAACATGAAACATAAGTACACTGAGATACTGGAATAATAAAAACATCATAACAACACAATTCAAATTTTTCCCACTTCCTTAGAAGGGGATTTATTGGTATTATCTTCAAAAAGCCCTTCAGATAACCATGAAGTCTATGAAAGCCTTGTATTAAAAACGCTGAAGAAAAATGCTTCCAGGAATTAAAACACATTTATTAGATTTAGATATTGCCTATTTACATTTCTATGAAATTTCATGGTAAATGACAGTTCACTGGTAAATATTTTTCTCTACATCTGATATGAACCTAGCATCATTTGGTTCATAGTGGAAGTTTTGAATAATCACTTTTATATCTGTAAATATCTGGGGTTTTTTGCTCGAGAGGCATTGTTCATTTCAGTGTCTTTAGGTCAGTATCCACCCCTCACCTCCAAAAGCATCACTTAAAAGATTAATAAGAAGAGTAATATGATTGAAATATTTTAGATAAAATAAGTTTGAGTACATAAATTAAATTTTTAACTATGAATAAGATAACCATAATTATCTCTCAAGATACCATTTGAAAGCACATTAACTGAATGTTGCATATAGGAATTTTTTTAAAAATCTAAAAAATGAAGGAAATATGTAATATAAAAACAATAAAATTACAAGATCTCAACCATCACAATTTAATATATATGTTATGCCTAAGTAAATACCAACAGTTTAAGCTATAAAAGACTTCCAAAACAAAGAACAACCTGAATAAATCACTTATTTTAGCAATATTACCTTTTCCATGAAGCTCATTCAAAGCATTAGGGACCCACAGTTTTCCAGAATCATGTAGCATAATAAAGCTTCCATGACATATTTTTTTTTTTTTAGCTTTCTTAATTCTGATGACATATAGAAAAAAGAAAGTGGAAAAAAGAAGGGAAGGAATAGAGGAAAAATACCAAAGAAAAAGAAAGGAAAGCCTGATGTCAGTCTACACAGACATTTATTAAAGTCTCTACATATGTAAATAACATATCTAAATAACAAATTATAAACTAGGCTGGTCTGCAATTGGGTTAATTATTTCTTCTGATAAATTATGAGTATTTCTTATAATCTTATATTAATTTTCATTTGAAGCCAATTACACTTCCTCTTCAAATTACTAAGCCAGATGATTCAAAACAAGGATTTTCTAAGCTTTAGATTAACACATGCTCAATAGCTCATTTGAAATGAAATGAAAAATTAACTTCTTTCCAGCACCTTCCAAACCTATTTCTCTCACTGAATTGTCCATCCTATTTAATGGCATACAATATGGCACTTACCCCAGAAGAAAGCCTATAATTGTTCTTGACATCTTTTCCACTTTTTCCTTATCCAATTTACAACAAATTACTCTGTATTTCATCTCCTAAATATCATTCAACATCAATGGTTATAATCTGAGTCACCACCACTAATCTAATAATTTCACACATACAAATGTCTTCTGAAATTTATCCTCTAAAATGAAAATCAGACCTTGCCATTTCTTTTTCAAAAATGCTTGATGCCTCTACATTGTATTCATGACAAAATTCTAATTTATTTTGTAGGATATAAAATTTCCTTGAATTGCATCCTCTGCTTCTTTAATCCACCTTACAAACAAAAGCTATCATTGATCTAATTTGGTATCTCATCTTACAATTTCCTCTTGGATCAACTCCCACATGTGAATTCTCCCTCACTTTTCTTTACCTGACTAGCTCCTACTCATTCAACTATCAATTCTAATTAACTCCTTAGGGAAGCATTCCCAAGCAGCCCCAGTTGATTTAGAATACTTTCATAATTCTTCTTCAGTCTTCAGTGCCTTCATTTGCATAACACTTATCAAAATATATGGTAACTTTCTGTATAATTACCGTCTATGACAGTAATTCTTAAAATTGTTGAGAAAGATCCTGCATTTTATTTCTGAATTCCTAGCATCTGTCTCCATGCTACATAAGCACCAGTACATGGAAAGGTGTTTTTGAATTAACGAAGAAATCCTCAAATAAATAAAGAATTGAATAAATAGAATTGTGCATTAAAAATAGATTAAGGAGGAATTCCATTGGGGATAATGACAAACTGACCATCTGCTTGTTGAAGATTTACTAAACCAAGATAACAAAAAGACAAAGGCTGATGCTGTTAAACCTGACATTTATAACACGTTATCATCTGGGGATTGGCCAATTCAAGTTGGACAACCTTGATGCATAAAGGCTAAAAGAAACTTTCAACAGTCTTTGGAGGCTAGGGTGACAGAATTGGAAGTCAAAACCAAACAAGAGACTCTGAAGGATTGCACCCTCGAAGTAATGAAAAAACAGATATATTTCAAATATTCATAGGGGATTGTAGCTCATCTTTAATCATACCAATCTCTAAAATTAGATCCTAACAAATAAAAAATAATACAACAAAATTAATTCTAAAATTTATATCTAACAAACCCAACTGAAATAGGTTAATTTGTGTCTGGCAAATATAAATGTAGATCTTATCTGGAGGAACATAATATCATCATAAACCTCAAATTACTTCCATGGAAATTTCACAGTACAAGAGCCATCATATAACAAAAAATAATTAGAAAAAGAAGAAAAAAGACAATATGAACCAGAAGCAGCAGAAATTATATAAAATACAAACAGACCCCTGAGACGTCTCCAGATTTTAGAGTTAGCAAAAACAAACAAAAAACAAAACCACAATTTTAGATAAATACTTAAAATATTCAAGGGTAAATTAAATTTATAATAGAACTGTAATCTACAAAAATCAAAAGGGGAAACCTGAATGAAATGATAATATAAACCAAAAGAAGAAATCAATAAATGTTTCTAATTACCTATTAGACAGAATTGAAAAGAGAATTAGTAGAGTGGAAAATAGGTTATAATAAAAATATCAAAATAATCACAGAAAAACAACAGGAAGGTAAACACATACAAGTATAAAAGATTTAAGAAGACAAAAAGAAGGTCCAATATACATGCAACTCAAGCTCCAAGAGGAGAGGAGGAGAAAGTCGCAAAAGTAATTGGTGAAGACGTAATATCTGAGACTATTCCAAATGTGAAGAGATAGTTTCAAGGAAGAAACAAGTAGATTGATAGTTATCTTTTTTTTTAAGATTTTATTTATTTATTTGACAGAGAGAGACAGCGAGAGAGGGAACACAAGCAGGGGGAGTGGGAGAGGGAGAAGCAAGCTTCCCACAGAGCAGGGAGCCCGATGCAGGGCTAGATCCCAGGTTCCTGGGATCATGACCTGAGCCGAAGGTAGACACTTAACGACTGGGCCACCAGGGAGCTCTGATAGTTATCTTTTCCAAAAGTAACAATAGAAGCCAGAAAACAATGTTTAAAGAAAATAATTGCAAACTCAGAATTTAACACACAACAAAATATTCTTCAGGATGAAAAACAACATAAAAAATATTTTCTAAGAAACAATAACTGAGATAATTTGTCCAAAGTAGTCGTGGACAACAACAGAATTATAAAAGTAGGGGCACCTGGGCAACTCAGTCCATTAAGCTTCTCCATCTCCCTCTGCCTCCACTGCCCCTGCTTGTTCTCTGTCTCTGTCTTTCTCTGTCAAATAAATTTTAAAAAATTATAAAAGTAGTGCTTGTGCTTCAAGTGATGGGAATAACAACATATGGAAGTAGAGGAATAAAGGGAAAATGAAAAAAAAATTGAGAAATATATTTGGTAATGATGAACTTCTTGTTCAGACTAACTCTTGCACTGAAAACAACTAGAAAACCTTTATAAAGGGGGCTCCTGGGTGACACAGTCGGTTAAACGTCTGACTCTTGGTTTCTGTTCAGGTCATTATCTTAGGGTCATGAGATCTACCCCTGCATCAGGCTTTGCACTCAGTGTGGAGACTGCTTGAGGTCCTCTCTCCCTCTTCCTCTGTCCCTTCTGCTCGTCCTCTCTCTCTCTCTCTCTCAAATAAATAAATCTTTAAAAAAAAGAAAATCTTCACAAAAATATAAAGATTCTGAAAGCTTCAGTGAGCCAACCAAAGAGTGAGGGTTGGTGGGGCTAAGATATGTAAAAAGAACAAAGCTTGAAAAAGTCAGCCTGGCATTCCCTAATGCTTTTGCATTAGCAGTCTCTGACAATTCCTGTCTATTCAGAGTACATTGTTAAGAATCATAAGTCTAGGGTAAAAATCTTGTGTCAGACCTCATGATAAAGCTCCCATAGCAACACTGTGAGAGTAAAGGTGAACTAGAAAGGAGAAACTTTAAAAATTATTCATATGGATTAAAGTTCAGGTTTGTTTCATTATCTTATTAAATTTCTGACTGAATTAAAATAACCTTAACACCTGTAGCCCACTGTCAGCCAAAAGCAAAAGTAAATCCTCTATAGAGGAATATAACAAAATATCCCATATTTTCAAAATACTTATACAATCATTAAAATAAAATGTATTGCTGTCAAATACAATGCACAAAACTCAAAAATAATCACACATGTAATGGCAAAAGGTGTGACTAAAAAACAAGCAAAATGAATATCATTTGACACAAATATACAGGAGAGTCAATGGAATTATAAGACAAAGAAAGCTATACTCAAATAAAATTTAATGATATAAATGCATGCATACAAGAAGGTTGGAGGCAATATAAATTAATTAAATATCTATCCCATATCAAGAATTCAGAAAAAAAAGAATACCGAATTTAATAAAAGTAGAAACAAGTTATAAAGTTATAAAAATTAGTGCATAAATTAATTAAAAGTAAAAATATAACAAAGTGATCAGACTAAAAGTTTATTCCTTAAAATGATTAAGAAATTTTATAGTAAGATCAGTAATAAAGAGTACACATAAACAGTATCAATATAAGAAAATGAGGGCATCGCTACAGATCCCACATACACTAAAAATACCATAGAGGTTTCAAGAGCAACTTTCTTCCAAATAAATTTGAAAATTTAAAAGAAATGAAAAATTTCTTTAAAAAATCTGTAACAACTGGAACTTACAAGGAAAAAATAGAAAACCTGAGTATTAAAAAAAAAACTACAAATAAAATTGAATTTATAACTAAACTCCTCCTTATAATTGTTACAATTCCTACATGACTCGTCTATCCCAGGGACTAGGCATACCACTCTAAGAGTCTCAGAGGAGGAGAGTGAAGAAGAAATGTCAAGAGGAAATACACATTCAATTTTTAATTTCAGTTACAAAACGAGAATTTCAAAACTTGTGACAAGAGATAAGAGTTTGAGAAAAATATTTTTGCATTTCCAAAGGCTAAATTTTCAAAAGCCTAAATCTGAAGGTCCCAGGACCTAATATATATTTTAAAAAACTGAAAAAAGGGCATACTGTAAGTTAATAAAAACCAGTTTCTCTACAATAGGCAAAATAAAATTAATTAAATTGGGAGGATGGAGAAGAAATCCAGAACAGCATAGAAGTGAAGACAAATTTAGGGAGATAAAACCAATTTCCTAGTAGCCAGGCAAGAGTAGAAGATTAAAATTCTCCTGTGTGCTAACTTGCAAAGTCACTGTCTCTCCCTCCAGGAACTATAGGCTATTTATTTCTCCTTTCTACAAATCCCTAGGAATTTAGATCTATAAATGGGAATAAGGAAGATGGGAAACATGCACATTGCCAATACAAAATGACCTGCTTTCCCCTTGACTACATGGAAATGGTCTGCCCTCAGCACAGTGATGCTTGAGATAGAAAGTAATAATCACTGGACAAAGTTACCTTTTAGGAACAGCTGAATTTATAGTCTGTGAAATTTATAATCAGTTAATAGTTAAAGAGATGTGATAACTGCTTTCAAAGAATACACTGGGTAATGGAATGGAGAGTGCGAGAGAGATGTATGTTAACTGTTGGTTAGACAGAGTGTTACCTCAGGATTCTTAGTTGTAAGCAATAGAAGCTGACTTTGACTGAATAAATAGAAAAAGGATTTAGGCTAGCTCAGAATTCTTGGAAGACTGAGGAACTAGGTTGAGGCTAAGCTTCCAGAACCAGAACAAAACATCACAACAAAACATGCAGAAGAGATCCAAAGAGGAAATTGGGAATTCCAAGAAGTTCTCAGCCAGGAATGACACTTGACTGTTTCAACTGTGAGCACCAAAGCTATTGTGTGCAAAAAGCAATACTAGAGCAACCTGCTCTAGAAAGAAAATGGATACCTCACCTACAGCTTTTGCAAAACAAACAAGAGCAAAACAAACAATACAATAAGCAAATAAAGCCTAAAGAAAAAAATTAAAAGATTCTTTTTTAAAAAATTTTATTTATGTATTTGACAGAGAGAGCACAAGCAGGGGGAGCAGCAGAGGGAGAGGGAGAAGCAGGCTCCCCTCTGAGCAGAGAGCCTGATGTGGGTCTGGATCCGAGTACCCTGAGATCATGACCTGAGCCGAAGGCAGATGCTTAACCGACTGAACCACCCAGGCATCCCAAATTAAAAGATTCTAAGCAACAGCTTTTGCATTCTCATTTGCTCACAGCTTAACTCAAAAATATTAATTGGGGTACATATACCAGCTGCCGCAACAAAGATGCAAATACAAAAGTGGCTCAAAAAAGAATAAAGCTTCTCTAAGGCATAGAAGTCTGAGTACAAGTAGGCTTGAGCTGACATGACAGCTTCATTTCAGGAAACCAAATTCCTTTATCTTGCACTCTGGTCTTCTCAATATAGGGCTCCATTCTTATGTCTACAGGTTTAAAGAGACATGAAAGACAGGAAAGGAGGATCTTCCTTTCCCTTCAAGGGCACTTTCGTTCACATGCCACTGGCCAGAGCCTAATCCCTCAATGTTACCACACAGGAGCTTGGACGGCATGGACAGATAAGCTGTGCCATGTGTCCAGGAAACCTCTGCTACTATAAAAGAGGGAGTGAGGATAACTGGGGAGAAAGCATTAGCAATCTCAGGCATAAGAAGCCTCACAGGGGCATGTTTAACAGGCAAGATTGAATCGTATGTCTGTGACCCATCCTCAAAGGAGCTGAGGAAAGTGTGTTTTCTGGTATCCACAATGGGGAAGTGGAAATCACAAGTATGAAATTCTCCAAACAGGAAATGTGTTCAAATGGTGCTGAGCAGCCAGAAAGGATGGCAAATATTCACTAGATAGGAGAAGACTCTAGGAAGGTAACATTTACAATGAGACCTAGAGGAACAAAATGAAGTAGCTTTGAAGAATTGTAGGGCGATCATCCTAAGAAGAAAGTGCATCAAAAGCAAAGGATGTAAGGCTTGAAAAAGATTTGATATGTTTAAGGAATATCATGTAAATCATGGTTGATAGAGCATAATTTCTAGAGTAGTAGAAAATTAAGTTGAAGAAATAGGCAGGAGCCTTGAGGCTAGGGCGAGAAATACAAGTTTATTATAAGATGAATTTCAAACCACTAAAGGTTTTTATAGAGAGTAATGTAAGTATAATTTATTCTTTAAAATAATCCCCCTAAAAATAAAAAATAAAATAAAGTAAAATAATCCCCCTGATTTTAGGATGGAAATGGATTATTGACGAGCAAGAGATGAAGTAGACAGGGTACCTGGGTGGCTCAGTCGGTTAAGTGTCGGACTCTGGATTTTGGCTCAGGTCA
Source organism: Phoca vitulina (assembly GCF_004348235.1). Taxonomy (NCBI): domain Eukaryota; kingdom Metazoa; phylum Chordata; class Mammalia; order Carnivora; family Phocidae; genus Phoca; species Phoca vitulina. The sequence goes on from NW_022589708.1 coordinate 48,872,331, forward strand.
TGATTTCAGGGTTGTGGGATCAAGTCCTTCATCTGGCTCCCCACACAGCAGGGAGTCAGCTTCAGATTTTCTCTCCCTCTCTTTGCCCCTCCCCCCAGGTTCTTTCTCTCTCTCTCAAATAAATAATAAATAGGTAGGTAGATTATAGATAGATAGATAGATAGATAGATAGATAGATAGATAGATAGATAAAGATAAAAAGTGGACAAATCAGGTGGGAAAATGTTGCTGTAAGCTTGGTGAGATGTAATGGTAGTTTGGCAGATACATTCAGTGTATCAATTCTGTACAACTACATAGAGGTCAGAGAAAGTATTTTTAAAATATAATACAGGCTCCCTTGTAATTTGTATTTATATTCTCATGTTAATGTAAAATATCCTTTGATTCACAACGTTCAGCTCAAATGATTTTATTCTAAGCCCATCACAAAAACAAACAAAATCACACACTGAGGGTTTCTACTGAGTCAGCTGCTATCACTCAAATTTTTAGGGAGAAGGAAGGAAAAAAAATAAAACTACTTATTCAAGGTCATTTAGCTAGCATATGGTTAGCCAACATTTATTTGACTGGTATGCAAGAGAGAGTTCAATAAAATATCAAACCAACTGTCTTCAAGTTCAGTATTTTTTTCCAGTGAAACAAACATATCTCAATAAAGTAAATTGTTATTTACCTATGTTGAAAGTATTTTTAGAAGTTAGTATCTCAATTCCCTCCCTGCCTATATTAGCAATAATTTTATGATGATGAATATATACAAAATATATTATTATAATATAAAAATTATGAATGCATTTAACTCTTCATTATTAATACATTTAAAAGTTTAATGTTAGATCAGCATACAATATACAGTATAGGAACTGTTTTTCTAAGCTGTAGGTAGACCAAAGAGTGTGTATGAATGTCTATGTATATAAAAGTCTAAAAGAGAGAGTTCAAAATCTTTTTCCCAATACAAAACAATAAAAGAAGCAAAATGTATGGGTTCATTCATAGTAATTTGGTTATTAGAGTTCCTTTATCATACTAGGGTAGCATAATTGGGGGAAAAAAGCAAATATTTACCAGTTTTCATATATACCATTATTCATTTGTGCATCAATTCAATAAATCTTTGTTGGTTGTCCTATCCACTAAGAAAAATAGGAAAGCAAGTCAGTCAAATTCAGATAAATAAATAATAAGTTGATAAATTAACAATTAATTAAAATTAAGGATTCTAAAAAGTGAGAAGTTCTAAGGAAAAAAATAAAGCTGAATAATTTATTAGAGACTTGAATATGTTTCACTGGATATTCTAGGTATTGTTGTCTTAAAGTCCACTCCTTTAGGTGACAACTGATGAAAGTCCTAAAACATAAGAGAAGGTTCATGAAGATCTAGGGGGGGAGGGTTTCAGGATCTGGGAACGCACCTACAAGAGCCACAATAGAGGGACCATGTGGAGCAAGATTGAGAAATAGCAAGGGATTGCAGGGGTATGAGTCAGAGGAAGAGAAGAGCTTGAAGGATTAAGAGCATTGAGACCATACTGAAGAAAACATTGAACAGTATTTCTGTCTTATCAGAAATCCTTTGGTAAATCGTAAGCAGAAGAGTGACTAATGTGATTTATGTTTTTACCTGCACACTTTGGCTGCTATATGAAGTTTGGAAGCAAAGCAACAATTTAGGAGGCTCTTTGGAATTGTCCTAGATTAAAGATGTCCTAGATTAAAGATGGAATTGTCCTAGATTAAAGACGATAGCCAGGGACAATGATAACTTTAAATGATTTAGGAAAGACTGGACAGGAACAGATTTGTTTCTGGAGGGTGTCATACGTAGGAGGAAAGTGAAGATTCAGTTCAGATGATCTACATGGAAGCTATTTAGACTGAAAATCTTAATTAAATTGTATGATTGACTATCATAAATAACTAAAATAAAGTAACTTGTTTATGCCATTTTAAACACAAATTAGGCACATACGCATGGAAGAAATTATATTAACATTTAAACCGTAGTTTCAGTACAAACTATTCACAATAAATGAGCATTCACATTTTAATCCTTGCACATACTACTTGAACTAAAGGCGCAAAAATGATAAATATATAATCTCCAAAGGATTCTAATCCTTTGCCCTACTGTCATGTGAGGTATTAGCCTATTATATCCTTGAGACAGAATTCTCATCAGTGCCAAAAGGCTGGCAGGTATATTCAGTATATCAATTCTGCGCAACTAAATAGAAGTCAGAGAAGAGTTTTTTGGTTTTTGGTTTTTGTTTTGTTTTGTTTTTAATTTTTTTAAATATAATACAAATCGTGTTGCATTTGTATTTATATTCTCCATGTTAATGTAAAATACATTTTGATTCACAATGTTCAGTTCAAATAATTTTATTCTGAGCTCCTAAATTCAGAGTTGAGGTTAAACCTAGAAACACTTGTCCTTTGCTGAAAATTACATATTTAATCTGATATACAAAGAGAATTTACTTGGCTATACTGATTCTAAAGGCTTTTGACTACACAAATCATGTTTCCTCTCTTTGAGATTACTGTAAAATAGAATGGCACATAAAAACATTAAGACCATTTTATTTTTTGAAATATGAAAAATTGTTACTGTACACAAATTCAATAGCAAGTCTAAATCTATCAGAATATTTTTAACCCTTCTAATTTTCACAGATGCTTTAAATCACAATATTTAAGCAAACCTATATTCTGTTCCATTTCTTGATTTCCATACTTAGTAAATATTCTTGCTTTTACTTTTTAGAAAAAAATCAAAGCTTCATTTGACTTCACACTTGAATTAACAAAAACCAACATCTAGGATCCCCAATTTTTTCTTTTTCTTTAAAGATTTTATTTATTTATTTTACAGAGAGAGAAAGAGTGCGAGCAGGGGGAGGCGTAGAGGGTAGAAGACTCTGTGCTGAGCATGGAGTCCGATGGGGCTCCATCTCACAACCCTGAGATCATGACCTGAGCTGAAACCAAGAGTCCTATGCTTAACAGACTGAGCCACTCAAGTGCCCTCCAAATTTTTTCCTATATTATGACCATTTGAGATAGTCTTACTGACACCAGTATAATAAATTCTGCTATAATCTGCTATTGGCATATGGGGGAATTTTAAGCAAGCAATGTAAGATAAGTAACCTTTTAAACTGATTAGAATTTTTCAAGGTTATTAGAATGGTAGTTATTTTTCACTTAGAAAGGTACATCTTCAGGTGTAAAATTTTACCAAATTCTTTGTTTCTTATGTCTCCAATATCTTTGATAATATTTCTTTTGCTTATCATTCATGATTATGTTTTTCTTTTCAGGAATAACCTCACCCACCAATTTCTTTATGAAGTCTTTCTTAATTCCTTAAAATAAATTTGTCTACTTTCTCTGTTGCGCTTCTATAATAGCATATACAATGTCTATTTTAAAACCTAAAACATTTAAGCAATTATGTGGTTTTCTTTCCATCTAGACTATAAATTTCTGTGAGCATGTAACTTGTGTATCTCTCTAATTATAAAAATAAACACCATTTCTGATAAATGACCATTGAATGAACAAAAATCTTACACTTTAGTACCTTAGTTATTGTGACTAAGCATAGAATATATATTAGAATGTTGGAATTTTTTCAATTTGATAAGTGTCAGTAAATGATAAAGAACCCTGAAACAATTTTTATATGTGTGCTATTTTATCTTTTTTATTTTTCCTATCCATAACTACAACTACGCATTAAAGACAGAAGCTTTTGTTTTTCAGGAATTAGGGAAAAATAAAAAAAATTCTTTGCTTGACCATTGTGATCATGCATTCCCACTGACTGTGATTCCTTGAGAATATTGTGACCATTATCATTAACATCTAATACTACTGCATTTAATAAACACTTGCATATTCAAGTACCTCTTGGAATTTATGTACATTTTTGCTGATTAATTGGGTTTTGCTTGTTTGTTTGCTTTGGGAACTGTGATCATTATACCATCAGTCAGTTAAAAGAAATAGACTAAGTGCAATATATAGTGGTTAGATATGTATAGTGTGTATTGGGCACAAAACCAAGCTATTAAAATAATTAGGTCTTTAAAATATTTAGTTCTTTAACACATTGGCCTTCTTTCTGAAAATGCAACTTATTTCATTGCTATTGTTTAAATTGACTAGAAATCATTGTCATTTCCTTAGAATCACAGGCAGCTGTAGCTCAAGGCATCTTATTTACTACATTAAATCCCTTAAGTATCAGGAAAACTCAATAGCATTATAGTTCTTATGATCACAATGAAATAACAGCTGTGGGAGGCACTGGGACTTCCAGGGAAAGTGGCCGTGTGTAGTATAGAAACTGCCTCTTTTACTTTGTTGTAGGCTTTTAAAATTTTCTTTCCTTTTTGTCTTCTTAATAACAGAATGTTTTGACATTATGACTAATTGAACTGTATGCTTCAAAAATTAATTTTATAAGCTGCATCATAATAATGTATTAATGAATTATTCTGATAAATTTTAAATTACTACTATAAAACAATTTTCACCAAATATTTGTTTTGTTTTTTTAAAATATTTTTATTTATTTATTTGAAAGAGAGAGAGGGAGAAATAGCATGAGAGGGAAGAGGGTCAGAGGGAGAAGCAGGCTCTCCACTGAGCCGGGAGCCCAATGTGGGACCCGATCCCAGGACTCTGAGATCATGACCTGAGCCGCAAGCAGTCATTTAACCAACTGAGCCACTCAGGCGTCAAATATTTATGTTCTATAATTATAGATAGATGTTGCCTTTAAGAGAAAATGATATTTGGATTAGATAGTTTCATAAATACTTTACTGTTGATTTAAGACTCTTATTAATGGAAAAGCTTCATTCATTTTATTATTAATAATTAACATGTCCTAAGAACTTATGCCAATATCTCTTTTAAGTACTTTTATATATATCATTTCATTTAGACTCATTAGACAAAAAAACAAAATCAAAACACCTATGAGCTGGGTCCTATTATTATCCCAGTTTCACAAATAAAGAAATAAAAGCATAGAGAGGTTATGTTCTTCTCTAACATTACAGAGGTACCATACGTCACAGCTAGGATTTTAAATGGGACAGTTTGACTTCAGAGACAACACTCTTAGTAACAATGTTGGAATACCCATGTCATGAATAGCAAATTGCTTTTCAGTGGGCTTCTGTATAAATTTGAGCAATTGTGTCATATATTTAAATAATTATAAAAGGGAGGATGGATCATTAATCCATTACTCAAATTTTTGACCGACTGAAAAATATTTTTTCATATTTATATAATAAATTCTAGGTGTTCAAGTATTATAGATTTATACACCTGAGGCAGTCAGTTTCTGTGTGCTATAGTAAGGCCATATACACCTAGAACACAGTTTTACTCCTAGGATAGATTGTTGATAAGAAATATTCTATAGAATTCCACATAAAACTCAATCTAGCAACTATTAAGATTTCTGTTACCTTCAATCACTCACCCAGGTCCTTCCTCATTTATAAAATATTCAAGAAGACTTCTCTTTATTTAAAGTAAACAAACAGAAAAAAAAAAGTAATATAACCACACACAATATTAAAAAAAGGTAAGCAAGGGGCTCCTGGATGGCTCAATTGGTTAAGTTCTGACTCTTGATTTTGGCTCAGGTCATGATCTCATAAATCATGGGACTGAGCCCCGAGTTGGGTCCCATGCTCAGTGGGGAGTCTGCTTGAAGATTCTCTCCCTCTGCCCCTCCCTGCACTCAAGCATGCTCTCTCTCTCACATAAATAAATAAATCTTTTTAAAGAAAGAATAAGCAAGAGGGAAAACCTAAATAATTGAAATGACACAAAAATAAAACATACATGTATGCATGTACATGGGCAAGCATACATACACACACTAGAAAGATTATGGCAGAGAGGAAGTAAAGATATAAACAATATTGTTATAGAAAATGAAATATATTCACATAAAGATGTCTTTGATATTATAAAACTGTAGAAATAAAAAGCTTTCTTTTTAAAAATGGTCAAGGAACGGAGATAACAACTGAGCAGTTACAGACAAAAGAAAGAACAGAAATTAAGGTCATATTAGAAGAATGTGAAAGAAAAACAGACACGGATTTTTTTTTAAATGTTACATATAGAACAAATATGAACAGGAAATTTTAAAAAGAACAGGTTTCTGAAAACATTAGAAAGAAATTTATAGATACAAAAATGACCCAAAATATTAATTTTAACATCTCCCCAAAAAAGAGAACAAATGGAACAAAGCAGTCAAATATACAATTCAATATGATGTACCTAAAATGGAGAAAAACAAATCTTTGGATTAAAAGTTCAAGGGAAAAAAAAAATGATACAGTTCAAGCAATACTGACATAGTGCCTGGGCAGTTAATTGACTTGAAAGATAAAGAATCCCAAAGGCAGCCAGGCAAATCTTCCACTCAACTACAAGTAGGATAAACCAGGTTTAGTTCTAACTCGTTCGCAGTAACAGTTTGCACAAGAGGACAACTAGAGCAAATATCAACAGGATTTTTAGGAAACAAAATGTGACTAAAATTTTAAAAATCAGCTAAATTGCTATTCAAGTATAATGGCAAAGGATAGATAATTTCAAAGAACATCAGACCTCAAACACACTGCATTGTGGTAAGTAAATGATGTCGTAAAAGTATGGAATAATTAGGTAAGATTCCACAAATGTAAAGCCTTCTTGATATTTGCAGCAATACAGCACATGAGTAACAACTGAAACTATTTGGATGAATATAAATTCAAAGTTACCTAAAAAGTTATAAAAACAATGTTACAACATTTAGTCTATCTTGACTAACTCAAAAAGTTAATCAGATACTACTCATAGCTCAGCCATGAAACTCTTCATTCCTATGTATTACTCAAATTTGAATTCAAGAGATCAGGGTAACAAGGATAACACCAGAATTTTGATTTTCATTAAGATCCCATCTATCCCGAAACTTTCATTCTACAGTGAACTATATGGGGTATTTTTTAATTGAGGTAAAATCGCTATATAAGTTTCAGGTGTACAACATTATAATCAAACATCTGTATGCACTATAAAGTGATCACCACCAAAAATCTAGTTACCATCTATCACCATACAATTGACCTTCACCTATTTTGCCCATCCACCAACCCCCTTCTCCTCTGGTAACCATCAGTTTGTTCTACGTATCTATGTATTTTGTTTTTGTTTTGGGGGGTTTTGTTGTTGTTGTTGCCTTTAAGATTTTTTAAAATTTATTTGACAGAGAGAGTGAGAGAGCACAAGCAGGGGGGAGCAGTAGAAGGAGAGGGAGAAGGAGGCTCCCCGCTGAGCAGGGAAGCCCGATGCAGGGCTGGATCGCAGCACCCTCGGATCATGACCCGAGCTGAAAGCAGATGCTTAACCATCTGAGCCACTCAGGCACCCCTATGTATTTGTTTTTGTATTGTTTTGTTTGTTTTGTTTATTATATTCCACATATGTGTGAAATCGTATGGTATTTGTCTTTCTCCCTCTGACTTACTTCACTTAATGTAACACCCTCCTCAGGGTCCAAAATTGTCACAAATAGCAAGATTTATTTTTTATGGCAGAATAGTATTCAATTGTGTATATATATTCCATATCCTCTTTATTCATTCATCTATCAATGGACACTTAGGTTGTTTCCATATCTTGGCTATTGTAGATAATGCTGCAATAAACATAGGAATGCATATATCTTCTCGAATTACTGTTTTCAAATTATTTGCATAAATATTCATAACTGGAATGGCTAGATAATATTCTTAATTTTTTTAGGATTCTCCATATTATTTATATTGTCTGCATCAATTTATATCCCCACTAACAGTGTACAAGCATTCCTTTTTCTCCACATCCTCTCCAACACTTGTTATTTCTTGTCTTTTTGATAACAGCCATCCTAAAAGGTGTAAGGTGATATCTCATTATGGTTTTGATTTGACTCTCCCTAATAATTAGTGATGTTGACAATCTTTTCTTTTGTTTTTTTTGTTTTTTTTGTTTAAAGATTTTACTTATTTATTTGACAGAGAGAGACACAGCGAGAGAGGGAACACAAGCAGGGGGAGTGGGAGAGGGAGAAGCAGGCTTCCCGCCAAGCAGAGAGCCCAATGTGGGGCTCGATCCCAGGACCCTGGGATCATGACCTGAGCCGAAGGCAGACGCTTAACGACTGAGCCACTCAGGCACCCCGATGTTGACAATCTTTTCATGTGCCCATTGGCCATCTGTTGTTTCTTTCGAAAAATGTTCAGATCCTCTGCCCATTTTTGATTGGATTATTTTTTAATTGTTGGATTGCATGAATTCCTTATATATTTTGAATATTAACCCTTTATTAGGTATATTTACAAATATCTTCTCCTATTTAATAAGTTGTCTTTTCATTTCGATGATGGTTTCCTTCACTGTTCAGAAGATTTTTAGTTTGATGTGGTCCCATTTGTTTATTTTTTGCTTTTGTTACCCGTGCCTTTGGAGTCAGATCCACAAATACATCACTAAAACTAACAAGGATTTAATTTATGGTTCTCCAAACATAAAAACATAATATAAAAGAAATAATAAAAACAAAACCTCTCTTTGGTCTGATTTATTTAAATTAATGATGCTTTGTGTCAAGATCATTATCTTTTCTGTTTTCACAATTATGACCTGTGTCCTGAGAAACAAACATTTAAAGATGAAAATGAATTATTTTATAGCCAAGCAAACTCAATGAATAATTGCTCACAGAAATTTGCCAGTTATTTAAAAAGTGATTACTAATATTTAAGAAACTAATATGTTGGTATTATAATTTATTGTCCTAATGACATCGTGAGAGTGAGTTAATATTTAGGTGTTATCCCAGATTTTCCAGAGAAAACTGGGACATATGATTAGCCTAGCTATAAACCAGGTTAGATAGTTTGCATTAATTCTCACAACAACCTTATGAATCTTATTATTATCCCCATTAGAAAAATGAGAATATTAAACCCTAGAGATGTAAAATTTATACACAGTCTAAGTCAGGAATTCCAATCAAGTACTTACTCTGATCCTAGGGTCTGCAGTCTTCAAAACAGTCTTATGTAGATCAATAATTCATTCAAGATTATAGATATATATTTTAAATATCACAGTGATGACATAATTATTCATGTTTATTTTTAATTTCTCTCTAAGCCATAAACAGAACAGTGTATAAAAAAAATCTCACAAAAAAATCTCACTTTCTTCTCAAAAGCAATGTAATAGATTAAAATAAATGTACAGTCCCTGACTTATAATGGTTCGATTTACAATTTTTTTTATTTTACAATGGTGCAAAAGTAATACACATTCGGTAGAAGCCATACTTCACATTTTGAATTTTGAACTCTTCCCAGGCTAGTGCCTGGACGCTGAGCAGCGACAGTGAGTCACAGCTCCCAGTCAGCCATGCAATTACAAGGGTACATACACAACCGATACACTGACAACCATTCTGTACCCAGACAATCATTCTGTTTCTCACTTTCAGTATGCTATTCAATAAATTACATGACATGTTCAATACTTTATTAGAAAATAGGCTTTCGATGATTTTTAGATGATTTTGCCCAATAGCAGGCTAATATAAGTGTTCTGAGCACATTTAAGGTAGGCTAGGCTAAGCTATGATGTTTGGTAGTTAGGTGTATTAAATGAATTTTTGACTTATGATATTTTCAACTTACAATGGGTTTATTGGTACATAAGCCCAACATAAGTCTATAAAGATCTGTATCCACGTAAGCATCAGAGTTGTTGAGGTATCTGTAGTTACGTGGAGAATTGTCAGGGGGAAAAGTTAATAAGAAAAGTTCCATGAAATATAAGCTATTTAGGTTTGTAGCATGAATACTTTAGGGGAAAGTCTATTACAACACAAGGTTCTTGTCTGATTTGGCGACTATTTGTTTTATCATTTAAGCTTAAACAAGTCAAATCCCTGGTTGCTCCTAGAGTGGAGAAAGCTGCTCTATTTATTTAGCAGATTTTTGCCTCTGCTTAATAGAACTCTCAAGGCCTGTCCTATAAAGGAAAAAAATAAAAAAATAAAAAAATAAGTTCAATTTGGTTGAGAAGGAAAGAGGTACTTCTTTAACATGACTGACATTGAAATTTAAAATCAGTCAGAAATTACTGGCCTGCTTTCCCCCCCCCCCAGAGGATATAGCTATGACTTTTGTTTTTTGAGTGTCTTATTCAATTCAAGTATGTCCTTCTATCCCTGTAGTCTTTCTCTGTCATTATCAGATCAACATCTCAGCTTGTAATGCTATGTTATATAAACAAGACAAATAACTATTTTAAATAACAATATCCAACAACATCACCAGATCTACAAAATGTCTTAGAAAAGAATAGATGACATCAGCTTTACTTCTTGTTCAGATTATTCACAGAACTAGGTACCAGCTTAGAAAGTTATTGTACAGTAACCTTTCTAGACCAAAAAAAAAAAAAAAATTTCCTTCATAAAATCAGAAGAGCATCAAATAAGATTTCAAAGAGCAATGAAACCATGTGGTTTGGACGGGTGGGATAGAAAAGAGCTAGAATCGATGGCTTGCCTTGCATTAAAATATCTTTATCTCAAATCTAGCTCTTTGGACTATAACAGTATACTAAGTTCACATCTCCATACATACAAATTCTCTGCTCTAAACAAATAACAATAATAGATAAAACATCTAGAGATAACAAAAAAAAAAAATCCATAGATGCCTTTTATAAATTTCTCTGACTACTAGAAAGTTCACAGAAACACAAAGCAGTGAGTTTTGCTCACTGTGGGACTGCTGAGCTCAGTCCACAGAGAAAATGGTGAACAGGACTTCAAATGTATTAATAGGGACTAAATTTTCTCACAGTCATAGGGGGCTCCAAAACTCACTTCTTGAAGCCAGCATTTGAAAATCATGAAAAAATGTGGAGTGTATCACTGACAACCTGCTGCCAGACTCATCTGTTCTTGGAAAGCTGTGGGTGAGGAGACAGAAGGAAACGGAGAGACACGCAGCCAGCCTTCCTTCCAGCAGTAACTCTACCTGGGGTAAGGGCTCAATAAAAACTCATAGATTCTGGAACCACGTATAAGTGTTTGGAAACTAAGAGAACAGAACATTACAAAAAATTGCTCTCATGAAAGAGAGGAAAAGGAAAACTGATACAAAACAAAAATTACCCACTCAAAACTGTCCTGCTTACAAAACTAGAAAACATATTTTTAAGAAGCTGATGTTAAGAAAGTTAACCAAGTGAACAATCAGACCTAGTAACCATTTGAATGAAGTTGTCTTTATGAATCTAACAATAACTTTGAAAATCAAAAGTTTAGAATGTTCCAAGAGATGAATATATAAATAAGGCTGTGCAATATAGTTGATTTATTATTTTGGCAATCCTACTCTCCTGCCAGGTACCTTCTTATATTTCAGAGATGGCAAAAATTTAAATATTACCGACATCACTTTGTGGTTAGAGTTACAGATGAGAGTAGGTTTGGTTAATCAGGCATTGGCAGAGACTTGAGTCAGGACTGAGTCAGCCGGGGAGGCAGCGCAGGAAGTGTCCCTTGTGATAATGTGGATTGTAGCAGGTGCAGTGTGGCCTTGGACTATGAGTTCAGGCGGTGGCTACCTCAGCCTTTAATTTAAAAAACACGGTGTTTATTCCCGGATTCGAAGTTAGTTCTATTTCTTAATCTTTATCATGGCTGAGTTGACGTGACCCTAATGCCAATACTTGGGAATCATCTTCCTAATTTCTTGAATATTGGCAAGGTTGTAACTCTGTGAATCACTTTCTTCAGTCATTCTTATTCTAAAGTTTATATGAAAACAACCAGTCAAACACACACACACACACACACACACACACACACACACCACAAACAAGCAATAATAGCAAAATAAATTTTAAAAACATAAGAAAATGAGGGGACAATCATTCCTGTAATTATAAAAGTACCATTAAAAACTAAAGGTATTAAAACATATGGAAATCATTCATAAATATATAGATAGACCAGTGGCACAGAACATAATGACAGAAATAAATCCAAATAACTTTAAGAACTTTAGCATATGTTGGCTTTTCAAAAGAGCAGAAATAATTATGGACTATTTAATACATAAGGAAAGACTATATATTATCTGTTTGATTAAAAAAAAAAAAAAGGCAAGGGGTGACTGAGTGGCTCAGTTGGTTGAGCGACTGACTTGATTTCGGCCCAGGTCTTGATCTCCAGGTCACGACACTGGGTGGGCATAGGACTCCACACTCAGCAAGGAGTCTACTTGTCCCTCTCCCTCACCCTATGAACCTCCACCATCCCCCTCCTCCTGTGCACAGGCGTGTGCACTCTCTATTTCTCTCTCTAAAATAAATAAATAAAATATTTCAAAAATTAAAAAAAATAAATATTAAGGCAAATTAGGATAATTTCTCATACCATCCCCCAGGATAAACTGCAAAACATTATCAAACTAAACGTGCAAAATGAATAATACAGGTACTGAAAGAAACCATGAATCAACTTCCTCAAAACTGGAGAAGAGAGAAGTATTCTAATTATGAATACAAACCGAGAAGCAATAAAAGGAAAATGTGATGTTCGATTGTGTAAAAATAACACAAGAAAAATAATTCTGCCTGTAAAATATACCACGGCAATTAAAAAAAATAGAAAACTGACAAAATTATTTACAACATATATTGCAAATATATGGCTATTGTCCTTTCTTACATAAGGAGATCCCTAAACTGAGAAGAAAGCAATAAATATTGTTAAAGGCAAAACACATGGAAACAGGGTTCACAGAAAATAAAATAAATGTGGCCCTTAACAAAAGATTCATAACTTCACTACAGTTTTACAATAAGGTACATCTCCCTCTCCCTGTAATAAAAATACAAACCTTTGTTAAAACACTTATGATGATAAAGCCATAGGGGCACTCTCATTTGTCACGGGGGAAATACAAAATGCTACAACAAGGAAGGGTGATCTGGTCATATTTACTCACACTGCAGAGGCCTTTACATTTTGACTCAGCAATCACATTTATGAAATAAGTCCTACCTATATTCCTGCCCCTGATTAGAATATCATAGTAAACAAACAAACAAACAAAAACCCAATAATTTCCAAGTTTTGTTATAGCAAAAGAATAGAAACAATCCATATTAACATCAAGTAAACTGCAATTATCTACATAATAGAATATCATAGAGCCCTACAAAAAAAATAGTGAGGAATATCTCTGTGTACAGAAAAGAACATATTCTAAGATATGTTTTTAAGTGGAAAAAGTTGGTGGCTCAGTGGGTTAAGCATCCAACTCTTCATTTCGACTCAGGTCATGATCTCAGGGTCATAGGATCGAACCCTGTGTCAGGCTCATCCTCACCACGGAATCTGCTTAAGCTTCTCTCTCTCTCTTTCTCTGTCCTGTCTCCTCCAACTTCAAAAACTACTGCTACAGGAAAAAAAAAAAAAAGTGGGGGTGGGAGATACTGGGAAGGAAGAGAAAAAGGACTAGTTTTCTAGACAAATATAAATCACCAAATTTTTTTAACAAAGGAAGAAAATACACAATTTAAAATTTAAGAAATAATGTGGAAAAGGGATGCATGGGTGGCTCAGTCGGTTAAGCCTCTGCCTTTGGCTCAAGTCATGATCCCAGCGTCTTGGGATGGAGCCCCACATTGGGCTCCTTGCTCAGCGGGGAGCCTGCTTCTCCCTCTGCCTGCCGCTCCCCCTGCCTGTGCTTTCTCTCTCTCTAAAAATAAATAAATAAAATCTTTTTAAAAATGCAGAAAAAACACAACATAAAAAAGCATGTTAGGGGCCCCTGGGTGGCTCAGTCGTTAAGCATCTGCCTTCAGCTCAGGTCGTGATCCCAGGGTCCTGGGATCGAGCCCCACATTGGGTTCCCTGCTCCACGGGAAGCCTGCTTCTCCCTCTCCCACTCCCCCTACTTGTGTTCCTTCTCTCGCTCTGTCTCTCTCTGTCAAATAAATCTTTCAAAAAAAAAAAAAAAAAAGCATGTTAGAAATGTTGAACATAGAGTCTAACATAATCTGGGTTGGAGTTCCATAAAATAAGCAGAGAGAATGGCACAAAAGCAACAATTTCTTGTTTTATGTTTTCTGTGGTTTCATTAAAATCATCAAAGAAATCAGAAGACAATTTGAAACTCTCTTTTCAAATTAGAGTGCCTAAGAACTAAGGTGAACACTTTTTTTTTTTCCAAAATGTCCCATAAAACACCGCTGGTTCCCAGGATTCTGATGTAGGATGAGCAGTCATCACAATGGTAACATGGAAGCACAACCCAATTATGGATCCTTCTTAGGGCCCTGTCCAATAAGTTTCATTTTTGGCTCACATAAAAAAGTCATAATAATAAAATAAAACATAAAGTCTAAACATTTTTTATTGTTATTTTCTTAGAAAACCTACCTTTCTAAACAAATATAGCCCCGATATAACTATTATTAGTTGCGTTACTACACAGTAGAGAAAAATTAATCATCCCCCATTGTTAAAACACAACTATTCCCCCTTTTATTTATTTATTTATTTATTTGACAGAGAGAGACACAGAGAGAGAGGGAACACAAGCAGGGGGAGTGGGAGAGGGAGAAGCAGGCTTCCCGCTGAGCAGGGAGCCCGATGCGCGGCTTGATCCCAGGACCCTGGGACCATGACCTGAGCCAAAGGCAGACGCTTAATGACTGAGCCACCCAGGCGCCCCTATTCCCCCTTTTAGCGATAAAATTTGTTGCTTAATATAATTCATTTAAGTACTTTTAATAACTCTGTATTGTACACATAACTTATGATCATTGTAGAAAATACGAATGTGGATGAGCTAATGACAGAAGGTACATGTGACTATATTCTCAAAAGTGGAGACTGCTATTTACTATGATAAGAATACAATCATAATTATTCATTAACTTTTCACATACAACACAAGTATAGACATCACATATAAGGTATGTGTAACACAAATATGGTCACTGTACATCAATTTCTTTTTTTCCCTTGAGAATATTTAATAAAGATATTTCCAGTGCCATACTGACGTTAAACTATCCTTTCCAATAGCCAGAAAATATTCATAATTTATTTAATATTTAATTTTTCATTGATTTAATACATATTTGAACACTTTGGTTGATGCTGATTTTTAATAGTGTATTACATTTTCTAATGAACATTTGTAGATTTACATTTTAATGTAAATATTCTAGGTAATTAAAGTCATATTATAAATTTCCTTTAATACTTTAAACAAAATTTGCACCTAGTTACATTATAATGTTCAAATTCTTATAATTCTAATTACAAGTTCTGAATAACTGTTATTTCTGATACTAGTTTGCATTTAAAATTTTTTCATCATATTGGTTGTGTAATCTATTGGAAAATAACTATAAAATTATTATTTCTACTTTTTTAAAAAAGATTTTATTTATTTATTTTAGAGAGAGTACAAGTGGGGGGAGGGTAAGTGGGAGAGGGAAAGAGAGAATCCCAATCCAACTCTGTGCTGAGTGCAGAGCTTGATGTGGGTCTGACCCCAGGACTGTGAGATCATGACCTGAGCAGAAATCAAGAGTCCAATGCTCAACTGACTGAGCCACCCAGGAGCCCCTATATTCTACTGTTTTAATAAGATTAACATGACAAAATTTCTCTTAAAAATTACCTTTTTATAACTATAGTTCTGTAGAATTAAATTTTATTTTATGTTTATTTACTTGAATATTGGTGGAATATTTGTGATTCGTTGAGTCATCACATGAAAATTAATTTTTATTGACAAAACATCTCAAAACACTGCAGAATTAATGACCCCAAAGAATAATACTCATAATTTTACTTTCATCTCAAAAAACATCTTAGAGAATTTTAAGAAATAATAGCCATGAAAGCTGTATCATCTGCTCCAAAGCCAGGACCAATGTAATATTTTTAATATTAGAAGATTATTATGAAATTATAATTAAATTTGTAGCAGTTATTCTACCATGCTCTTAATTTTCTTAATTTTTTATTAGATTCTATGATGTGTTAGGGAAAACATAATTTTCTGAAGCCTGAAGTATATCCATTAAATTCCCTATCCCTTGCTTCAAGCCCATGTTTAGCCTATTTAATCTTGAGCCTTGAGTTTTCCACTTACAAAAGATGAAAGCAATACTATCTAAATCATAGGTTGTTATGATAAATAAGTTAAAAAATATAAGAAGTAATTGGCATACTTTCTGATAGCCAATGAATGTACAACTATTATTATAGTTTTAAATATTCATTCATGTTTTATAATTACTTAATTGCATAAAGGATTACATAAAGCTCTTTTTCTATCCTATTAAGATAAAGGGTTTTTGTTTTTGTTTTTGTTTTTAAGATTTTATTTATTTATTTGAAAGAGAGAGTGAGTGAGAGAGAGCACGAGAGCGGGGTGAAGGGTGGGCAGAGGGAGAAGCAGACTATCTGCTGAGCAGGGAGCCCAAAGCTGGGCTCCACCCCGGAATTCTGGGATCATGACCTGAGCCAAAGGCAGATGCTTAACCAACTGAGCCACCCAGGAGCCCCAAGATAAAGTATTTATTCTAACACTGCACCAACCTTTGAATATAATGGAGAATCTGTGATTAACTCATCCCCCAATCCCAATATCCAATGAAATAGAAAAAAATTAAATATTCATTTGGTTATGTATTCAAACAGTTCCACAAAAATTAAGAAACTATTACGGCAGGAGGATGGGAAACAGGAGAGAGTGCTAGGAGATGTGATTAGAGACATGGAGGGAAGTAGGTGATTTAGAACTTTACATAGCCTCCTAAGGATTCTGCCTTCAATGGAAGTCATTGGAAGCCTTTAACAGGGGAATCATATGACTTAATTTATGCTAATTTTAAAAATCACTCCTGTTGTTGTGCTTAAAATGGATTCTAGAAAAGCAAGAGCAAAGTGGCCCAGCCATGAAATGATTGCATGTTGTGTCAAGTAAAAAAACAAATCTGGGTTTAGGGAAGGAGAGACTTTATTCAAAAGGATTATACTGACTATGATATCTACAAGTGCCTCAAACATCAGACAGAAAAGGGATTTTATTTTATAGGAAAGAGAAGGCTAAAGAGAACTCTGTGTAAGGAAATAGGATGGGGTGGAGGGGAATGACAGGATGGAGAGGGTGTGACTGGACTGTAAATCACAGAAGGTTTTATCCTAATGCCAGTCTATTCTCCAAAGAGGTCAATAAAAAGGAGTTGTTTGCTAATGGGTTGTAAGGACATTTAGTATGGCTCGGACTGAGGATCGGTCAAAGTGCAGGAATCTGGGGAAAGAGAGAAGCTTAACTCAAGTTTGATCAAGTCAGTTTTATGGGTGTTTTATTCCAATTGATTAGAGGGACAAACAGTTCAGCTAATCATTTATGAGGCACAGAAGGGGAATTTGAAAGGTCTGTATCTAGTCTTGTCATAAGTGAATACAAAGGCATCCATGAGTCCTATATATCATATGGATAAGGATGATTCTTCACACCAACTGTTTCACAGAACACTAAAAGGTGAGAGGATTTCCTCACCTACCTTGTTTCCCAGGATTATAGAGCTTCCGTAAAGTTTAACATTGTCACTTGACAAGGTGAAAATGGCAAAGTTTAATTAATTTATACATTAAAAACACTTATTAAGAATGCATAATGTTTCAACAACTATTATAGGTACTGGTTGTACAAAATTAGGAAAATAGAGAAATCCTCTTCCCTCATGGGGCTTTCATTCTATAGGGAGAACACAGAATAAACAGATAACAATATATAACATAGCATAATAAGTAGTAATAAGTCCTATGAAGAAAAATAAAGTGGGGTATAGAAAAGTGGGTGGGGAATTCTATTTAAATTAGTCAGGAAAACCCTATGCAAAAAGGTGATATTTGAGCAGAGATGTGAATGCCTAGAGGGAATAAAACCATAAAGATGTCTGGGGAAGATTGCTTCAGGCAAGAGAAAGTGCAAACCCCATGGCTCTGAAGCAGTAGTATCCATGACTTTGACGTAGTGGGACAGTCAGTGAAAGAAAGCATGACGGCTATTATTCAGGGTACAGATGATGCAAGATCTTGTATATTTTGGTAAATGTCTGCATTTTATTCTAAATGAGATAGAAAGTAATTGGAGGAAATTTAGCAGAAGACTGACATAGACTGATTTGTTTTTTATGTTTTTTTTTAAGATTTTTTATTTATTTATTTTTGAGAGAGAGAGAGAGAGAGAGAGAGTGAGCATGAGCAGGGGGGAGAGTTAGAGGGAGAGGGAGGAGCAGACTCCCCGCTGAGCAGGGAGCCCAATGCAGGACTCGATCCCAGGACCCTGCGATCATGACCTGAGCCGAAGGCAGACACTTAACTGAGCCACCCAGGTGCCCTGACTGATTTGTTTTTTTGTTGTTTTTGTTTGTTTGTTTGTTTGTTTAATTACTGTGGCTGCTGTTGGAAAGAAGACAAAGGAACAGGTAGACCAGAAGACAAATTAGGAAGTCTTTGGATTAGTGCGGGAAACATGATGTCAACTTGTACTAAAATGGTAGCAATAATTGTAAAGAAAAGTGGTAAGAAACAGTTAATGCAATATATGTTAAGAAAGAAAAAAAGAAGAAGAAGAATGTAGCAGGAGGGGAAGAATGAAGGGGGGGAAATCGGAGGGGGAGAAGAATCATGAGAGACAATGGACTCTGAAAAACAAACTGAGGGTTCTAGAGGGGAGGGGGTTGGGAGGATGGGTTAGCCTGGTGATGGGTATTGAGGAGGGCACGTTCTGCATGGAGCACTGGGTGTTATGCACAAACAATGAATCATGGAACACTATATCTAAAACTAATGATGTAATGTATGGGGATTAACATAACAATAAAAAAATTTAAAAAAAAAAGAAACAGTTAATGGTAGGCTATGACTCAAAGTTAATTCACGGTGGTAAAATGATGGTAATGTGGAGAGCTAAATAAAGACTAGAATCAAGAATCACTCTTCGATTTATTATTTTAACACTTGGGTGGATATGAAACCAGGAGTGGAAAGTGTTAGTGATAGGGTGAAAATTGAGAATTCTGTTTTGAGCATATTATGCTTGATATTTTGAGATGGCTATTAGAACTGCCAAGGGAAAAGTCATCCAAAGTATATTTACCTTTCAAATGATGAGTTTCTGTTGCTAAGCATGAAGATACTTAATAGATATAATATTCCAATCTGGCACTTAGTTAAAATGTCTAGGAAAAAGCTATAATTTTGGATTCACTGGCATATAAGTGATATTTATATCCATGCGACTGAATGAGGTCACTGAATAGAAGAAACTAGACAGAGAAAAAAAGTCCCAGGTCTAAGCTCAATGTTTAGCTGATTTAGAAAAAAAGGATGAAATAATTAAGATGATGCTCTATGATGGTGATGATGATAATAATATTAGAAATAATATCCATAATGCAGCAGAATGGAATTCTATGTCCCCTTCTTCCCTTTGTCTCCCTAACTCAGATTATCATACCTACATCAAAATTACACATTGAAAAGAAAGCAAAATTATCAGAACAAATGATTTTTTTCTTATATATGTTTCACTATGGAGCATCTGAAGGAACCCTAGAAGGAATCCCCAGCTGTTAGGCTGTTACAATAGTAGATTCAGAGGAAGGCTGCACTGATAGGTGAACTCATGTGAAAAGTTGTGTGTATGGTGTGTGTGTGTGTGTGTGTGTGTGTGCACTACTTGGTACCATTTTCTAGACTATTTATTTATGGTTTTTTTTTCCACTAAGTATTTACTGTATTTCTATGCCCCTCTAGAAATGTTGCAGGATGTTTTCTCTGTCGGTGCCCATGAGTTCTTGGTCATGCTTCTTGGAAGAATGAAGAGGTAGATCAGACAGAGTGTTGGGCAGCAAAGCAAGGTTTATTATTAAGCGATAGCAAAGTGATAATACAAAGCTCCTAAGGAGGAAGGGGACCTGAATGAGTTGCCACCAGAGTTTCTAAGTCTAGGGGTTTTTATGGACTTGTTGACAGGCTGTTTTAACCCTCCCTGCACCTGTCATCCAATCAGGTTTTTGTCATCTATCTATCACATGGGAAAGAGTGGAGGCCTCCTTCCAGGGTGGTGTAAAATCCTTTTAAGGGTGATTTCCTCTTAGGGCAGGGGACCCCTTGTCCCTGCCTGCCTGCCTTCCAATTATCTTTCATCAATGTCAGTGCACAATATAAGTAATATAATAGTAATACCAATAATAATAATAATGGCTAACATTTATTGAGAGCTGAATGATGCTGCACTTTTTGCTAAAAACTTTAAATGAATAAGCATATTTAATCTTCATAAAAAATTTAGTTACAATTATTTTTTCCATTTTCAGTTAAAGAAAGTGAGATAAAAAGTGACAAGAGACCAATTTGATTCCATAATTTTGTTCCCTGCTTTCATTATCTGTCAAAATGAAGAGGAAAACAGTACTGTTCTTAAATGCAATAAAATAACAAGACAGGAAAACAGAAAAGCAAAACCCTGTGTTTATTGCAGTCAAGTTTACACCAGAAGCTTTGGTTGACTCTAACGATAATGTTGACTCCATACTTCGAGGGCTTACTATGAGGTAGGACGTATCCTAAGTGCTTTATAAGCACTGACTCCTTTAGTCCTCATAATTACTTCATCTAGAAATTCAGGCTTTGAAAAGATAATACATTATCCAAGATTATGCAATTTGTGAATGGCAGGGTGGGGGGAGTAAAATTCAGACTTTGGTTTGAGTGCCTGTGCCCTTAACCACCACCTCATATGGCCTAAGTAAGTTTGTTTTTTGTTTTGTTTTGTTTTGTTTTGTTTGATAAGAGAGCTGAAGTACAGACATCCTAAGCAACTTGATCACACAGTGGTCTCAGGTTCTATAGTGTCCATGCCTGACAGTGACTGCAATGGATTTAAATCTCCAGATGCAAGAGAACACTAAATATCATCAGTACTCTCGTTGACTCTTCCATCTCAGCATATAAGCACAATAAAAAAGATGTGTCTTACACTCAGTTGGTTAGACCAGAGATATTAAAATGTGTAGAAAATCAGTCTTACAATGGAAAGTTTCTCACTAATATATTGAACTTCCTAGAGAAGACCTTTGGCAAAAATAGGAGTTGGAATATAAAATAGTAATTATTTCAGCTCCTGTGTTATCCGTTAGGGATCATGGGTCTCTAATTAAAATCTACATTTTATCAAAATTCTTTGAATTATTTTACATTTGACAAAACTGTTGATAATATTCTGTGATTTTTTTTAACATAGATACTGTGAAAGAGAACAAGAGATCGGAAAGTATATGTCATCAGATATCACATCATCTGTTGGTTGTCCGTTGCCCAAGGCAACAAGCAGACTGTAATCTTGCTTCTGATTTTATTTTATTTTATTTAAATTGACTTGTTTTCTGAAGTTAGTAATTAAGTTATGTGTTGTTATTAAATAAAAAAATATCATTATTTTATACTGTAGAAGGGGTGTAGAGGATGATTTGAGTGATGGATTATTTGACTTACAATTTGTCACCTGAATATTGATATTTCTTATGTAGAAATCAGAAATCAGTTCTAAAAACAATCTATACTTAAATGGCTGTAAACTTTAATTTCTAGGGTAACCTCCTTTAATCAATGGTGTGCTGCTAAACTGAGCCCTTTTCTAGTACACTGTGATGTGTAATGCCCACTCATAATTACTGATTAAATAATAGGATTTGAAGTCAGTAGAATATTATATCAAAAACAATCAATTTGTTGTCCTTTGCTAGTAAGTGGCTTGAATTCAACTTTTAATTTAAGAATTTGTCTGTATATACATAAAGCATATATTTGTGTCTTCTTAAAATTTTATTTTTACTAATTTTTTGTTGTTGTTGTTTTTTTTTTATTTATTCATGAGAGACAGAGAGAGAGAGAGGCAGAGGGAGAAGCAAGCTCCCAAGGAGCAGAGAGCCCGATGCGGGACTCGATCCCAGGACCCTGGGATCATGACCTGAGCCGAAGGCAGACGCTTAACCATCTGAGCCACCCAGGCGCCCTATTTTTACTAATTATACATAGTATATTAAAGGCAGCTATTACTCAAAGAGACAGTATCCACTGACTGATTAGAATATAATCTTTCTGTTCCCTAACACTCCCCTAAACAACAGGATTTTATGAATTAGCAACATTTATGTATCTTGCAAGGTTTTTTCCTCCTTTTTCTATTGGCAAGAGTCTGCTTCATTTGGGTTTTTTTTTGTTGTTGTTGTTAGGATTTTACATGTTAGATGAGCAGATGTTATGCTATTTTACATGTCATGAAGTAGTAGCATTTTGATAAATGAGGTTAATAGATGGTAATTGTTTTAAATTTTATTATGGTGAAATCTTCTTAGGTGTACCATTCTGGAATGTCATCATTTACAAACCAGTTCCATTAAAAAAAAAAAAAAAAGAAAGAAGAAGAAGGAAGCTCATGCTTGCATTAGGGAGTATCATATTAATTCTGACACTTGCTGGATGGAGACACCTAAAGATTCAGCTGAAACTCATATTTTTTCTGTGTGTGAGTGTGGACATTTTTTTTGTATATGCGAACTAGTCTTGTTCCTGTGTTCCTAAATTCTTAAATCCATCTAATTTAAGTCAGGCAGGGTGAGTAGCTCCAGTTCACAGAGCATTTTTTCAGGCACTGCATAGCATCTGTAGAACCCTTGTTTCTTGAGCTTCTCATTTAATTTGAAAGCCAGAAACTCAATAGAAGCAATTCAGAATGAGTATTTGTAAAGGTTAAATACTATAGACATTATGATGATTCAGTTGCAAATCACACAAAAACAAGGCTCGTGCATAAAAACAAACAAGCAACAAACAAGCAAAACAAAAAACCCATAATGCATTAGACCATGTAAATTAAAAGTCCATGGATAGACTTATTTTGCTCAGCATAATACCCTCCAGTTCCATCCACGTCATTGCAAATGGCAAGATTTCATTCCTTTTGATGGCTGCATAATATTCCATATTATATATATATACCGCATCTTCTTTATCCATTCATCTGTCAATGGACATCTTGGCTCTTTCCATAGTTTAGTAAGTCAATCAGAGAAAGACATGTATCATATGACCTCACTGATATGAGGAAGTCTTAATCTCAGAAAACAAACTGAGGGTTGCTGGAGTAGTGGGGGATGAGAGGGATGGGGTGGCTGGGTGATGGACATTGGGGAGGGTATGTGTTATGGTGAGCACTGTGAATTGTGTAAGACTTTTGAATCACAGACCTGTACCTCTGAAATAAATAATACATGTTAAAAAAAAAAAAAAAGATAGTAGGAAGGGGAAAATGAAGGGGGGGAAATCGGATGGGGAGATGAACCATGAAAGACTATGGACTCTGAGAAACAAACTGAGGGTTCTAGAGGGGAGGGGGGTGGGGGGATGGGTTAGCCTGGTGGTGGGAATTAAAGAGGGCACGTACTGAATGGAGCAGTGGGTGTTATACGCAAACAATGAATCATGGAACACTACATCACAAACTAATGATGTAATGTATGTTGATTAACATAACATAATTAAAAAAAAAAGTCCATGGATAGGATTTTCTTCAGGCATGGATGAATTTCAGAACTTGATGATATCATTTGAACTTCATGCATGTCCATTTTCAACTTTTTCCTTCTAAGGTAACATCAAGTAGAATTATCTCCAGGCCCTAAAAGTACTCAGCCTTCACATGCAGAATAAAATAACCAGAATCAGGGGGCCTGGGTGGCTCAGTCGGTTAATCATCTGCCTTCGGCTCAGGTCATGATGTCAGTATCCTGGGATCGAGGCCCACATCGGGCTCCCTGCTCGGCGGGGAGCCTGCTCCTCCCTCTCCCTCAGCCTGCTGCTCCCCCTGCTTGTGTTCTCTCTCTTCTGTCAAATAAATAATTAAAATCTTTAAAAAAAAAAAATAAAATGAAATAACCAGAATCATTTTTCCAACAGTCCCAGAAAAGTTCACATCGTGTCTCCTTAGAATTGGATCTCCTGATGTCCCCTCAACAAATCACTGTGGCCAGGGGAATGAAACACTTTCATGTATCAAGACTGACACACACATTCATCCCTGAGCCAAAAGGAACCAAAGTAATGATGTTTATGCCTCAATTATAAGAATTTTCAAGGAGCAATTTTTAAAGACATAGAAACCATATCTTCTAATCAATCGAGTACAACTAAACCAATGATAATTGAGAATCAACAATACACTAGCACCATATCTGGTACTGCACTAGATAGAAAGAAAGAATTCATAAGTTCCTCATTTAGTTTAGGAGACAGAGACTCACAGGCCAGACCAGATGGACTGTATTACAAAAGTGGTACAAAATACTTAGGAAAGATAATTTATCCTTTTATAATTTATTATCAAATGTTGCATATTACTTTGCACATAATAAGTACTCAAATATTTTATTTACTATATTGAAATTCTTTAGTCCTCACACAAATGAGATCAAACAAACAAAAATATGACAAACAATGTTTAGTGCAGTGTCCAGAAAAATCTGAGTATTTAAATACCATCTGTCAAAACAATATTTTGTCAGGATAATGAGTGAGGCACCCATCTCACTCGCACTATTGAATAAAAACTTTGCAAGTTAGGGAAGTGAATTCAATTCTTTCAACTATGCCAGTATACTATTTTAATCATAGCCTTCTCTGAAAGCTTAACTTTAAACAAGTAAATTTAATAGCATAAAAAATAAAATCTCATGACTGAAAATACAGACATAATGGAAAATGTAAGTGCCAGTCTAGCTAAAGGCAACTGAAGGACCCATTGTGGAGAATGAAAAAAAAAAAAAACAGAGGTAAATGGAAAAAATACAGTAACCACTAAAATGAGGGAGAGTTGCTATCAAACACTATTACCTGTCACCTCCCACAGGATAAGTTACAGGAACTCAGAGTCAGAAATAGGTACCTTAGTCCTGGCACTACCACTACAAAGCTATGGGACTTTAGAACATTTACTTTATCTCTCTGATCTGCTTACCTATCATAAAATGGGCACTCAGACAAAGGAATCCACATGAACCTTATGGTCACTATGTTGATTATCTAAAAATCAGGGTGTGTGAGAAAGCAGATTGGACTAGTATTGACAGAAATATAAAAATGTTTGAGAAAAATGATTACCTGAAGAGAAAAATACTTTCTAATAAATCAAGTTAAAGTCCAAGAGACACAACCAAATGAAGCTCATACAAACCTACATATCCATGTTTGTATTGCTTTGTTAAAAATGCTATTACACGTATCTTGTTTTGTATGCAATATCTCACAGCTTCTGTAATAGTCCCATTTCTATAAATGTTTTAAGAGTAACTGGAGATAAGTGGTATCATTTAGCTGGGAAAGCAACTTGAAAATCTAGGCTAAATGTAATGTGCAATCCTGAAGCATTCTAAACAGGAATGTAATTAGATTTTGCTATTCTCTCTAAGAGGACTATACTTGAGGACAATTCTAAAATTTCTTTAGGTGAATTTTTATTCAGAAGAGATACAGATGTATAAAAAGCACACACTCTAAATTTAATTACTGATGAATGTTAATTATTTTTTGTTTGTTTTGTTTTTGGAGAAATCAATAGCATTTCTCAGAGGAATTTGTGAATTCATTCATTTAAACAGATCTTTAAAGGGCATGCATAGTAAGCATAATATGCCTAAGAAGGTCAAAGATAGACTGTCAGAATAAGTTCAAATCATTGACCTTACTGGGAATATTTTTCAAAAGTGTTTTCTACATTTATTTTTCCAAAGAAAAGAGTTGATCAAATTTGGAACAGGTTGCCAGGCCTTCTATGATTCTCATGTATTCCAGATCAATATGAGCAATTTAAATCTCATCTTAGGTATCATTCTCAAATATTATTTAATTAAGCAGGGCCTGAGAACCTGAGCTTTATTTTCTTTCTGACATTCAACAATTAGTTTCAGATATACAACACAATAATTCAGTATATGTATAAATTGTGAAATGATCACCACATAGTTACACATTTTTTCTTGTGATGAGAGCTTTTAAGATGTACTCTGTTAGCAATTTTTGAATATATAATACAGTATTATTAACTATAGTTGCCATGCTGTAAATTACATCCCCAGGACTTATTTATCTTATAAATGGCAGTTTGTACATTTTGACTTCTTTCACCCATTTCACCCATTCCCCACCCCCACCTCTGGTAACCACCAACCTGTTTTTGTATCTGAGAACCTGAGCTTTATGTTTGTTACTAAAATATTATTTTCCAAGTTTCATTACTTTAATATATTTTGATTATGTCATCTGTAATGATGTAGGATAACTCTGACTATTCCTCAGGTAAAAGTCATGTCCTGATTCAAGCCTCTCTTCCTACAAGAACCATATAGCATTTCTTTATGTACAGAGCATAGGCTTATAAACTGCATTTCGATGTTGCTTATTGGAATTTGAAGTAAGCTAAAGGAATGTGTCTAATGGCTGGCAATCTTTATGTTGTTTTGATGCAAAATTTCATTGTTTCTCAGAGAGCATCATTTTGACACACCAGGAATCTAGCCTCTATTTACTGAAGAAAACAACTTGACTGTAATCTTTAAAACATACAACTCATAGTTTCTGTGTTGACAGAAAATCATATTAGATGTAGCTAGATCAGAAATATCATTTCTATTTTTCCACCTGTATTGTTTAGCATTAGAGGAGAAAACATTTTTTCTTAAGCCTGAATAAGAAAGTATTTTCTCTTTCAGTTTTGCAAAAGCCAACACAATTAAATAATGGAAATATACATTATTAATCTAGGTGAATCTGCTGTTACATTCAAACATGCCACATTTCGAAAAAGAAAAATACTCCCAAATAAAGGGTAAATTATCTAATATCATCAGCTATTAAAATCTACTGTGAATTAGATATTATACCTGCTATAACATATATGATACATTGGTAATTCCACTATAAAAAGTTTCAGGGCACTTACAGTATATAAGAGTAGTTGTGTTTTTATAAACCAATCAAGGGGTGCCTGGGGGGCTCAGTCAGTTAAGCTTCTCCCTCTCTCTCTGCCCAGCCCCCCTGCTCATGCTCTGGCTCTCTCTCTCTCAAATGAATAAATTAAAAAATTTTTTATAAACCAATTAAAACTTCAAGATGATTATCAGGAAAATGGGGCATAGAAAAGTCAAAATGAAGACTGAAAATACCATGAAACATTAATATACTGTTGGATGTTTATGGTGTGGTTTTGAACTTCTTGAGCTTTTAAAAGAATTTCACAATGCCTTCATTTTTCTTTCTGATGAAGATGTATTCTGGGTACTATCAGCAGTGTATCATATCCTCTTATTCCCAATTACTAATGAACATGGAAACTATAAAAATCTCAAAATCTATGCTGTTTTAAAACTGTTAGAAAAATTCACGGAAATAATTTTCCATGAGAGAAGGTTCAAAGATACCCCAAAAGAGTTTAAAGAATGATTTTCTTTATTAGTTACAAACATATGGGCACTGAAATGAGCTTTCTTGTTTTTCACTACAGGTGAAACTGCCCTTTCTCCCCCCAAATCAACAAGTTCTCAATCCACATTGGACCCACTTTTCCCAGGACAAGTACTTCTGGGCTATAAGCACAGAAGACAAGCACACGTAGGCATAATGAGGCCCTAAGCCATTGGGAACTACATTAGGTTTAGTGCTAATGCAGGGCACCATTGAATAGAATATGTATATTCTGTATGCCAAACTTTGGAAGCTACTTTTGGAATTCAGAGAATTCAGTCTTTCTCTAGGCAGAATATTTTATTAAATAACAATTAATTATTGTGGACTCTTTGTAAAGACTGACAATAATGATACAAAATAGATTATTATGATAATTGGCAACATGCAACTATGAACTGCATATTAAATAATAGCATTGTATCAATGTTAAAATTCTTCATGAATCCTATGAGACAGAGGTACAGGATTGTAGTATCTGCAGTTTACTTAAAATTGTTGAGCAAATAATAACACATGTATCTACATGTGTGTGTATGTGTCTGTATTGAATGGAGAAAGAAGATGTGTCAAAATATTAATGTTAATAAGTGACATACGTATTTTGAAAATTCTAAGAAAAAATTGAAAAGAAAAAATTATTTCACCTCTGTGAAAAAGTATTTTCATTAAGATTTTAGTAGGCCAGTGAAGTCCAATTCATGTCAATGAAGAGTAGACATTATTTAAACCTTTGATCAACCTTTTGAACAAAACAAAAAATAAATAATAATTTTATAGAAACACCAAGTTATGTTTTTCATGTTGTACTTTAGTTTGAAATACTAATAGTATTAGTTTACTTCTTAAGCTGACAACATACTTGAAACCAAAGATTTTCTTCTATCATCCGGTAGCAAAAAAAATCCCACTTGTGTCTTTTCAAGGTGTGGATAAATGGACTTTTGCCAGCATAGCCATCATCTATTGACTGCAAATATAGCAGATTATTATCTGTCTTGTCATACGAAAATAATGACATCACTTGGAAGGAAGTGATCTGACTTGAACAATCAGCCATATTCAATTAAGTTGAAAGACAGTTATTCTCATTTGCAATGTGAAAGATACTAACTTTTCAGTAAATTAAAACCAACATTTCCTGCTTAATCCCATTGTAAACCTAATTGCATTTCTAAATCTAATGCTAGTGCAACAGTAAATGAATTAAAAAGACACTTGATATGATTAAGTTTTTTCTCTAACCCACTTTATTTCAAATTCGGATTTTCTTGAAAGAAAAAATATTAATAGCAAAGAGATTAAGTTCTTTTACTTATTTCTTCATTATTTTAAATACATATTAAATGTCTACAATTTGCTAATTCTGTGCAGGTCTCTGGGGACACAAAAATGAATTAGATTTACTTATTGATCTTAAGTGGCTCATGGACATAAATGAAATATAATTGTCAATGTGACTTTACCTTTGTTGATTACTAGTTTATCTGTTCACTCATTCATTTATTTGCACTATTTATTGTGAAGTATATATAATGAATGTTGGGGGAACTCAAGAATAGTGCATATGATGTGGGAAGAGAAAGAATATTCTTATTAAAATCCATCAAATAAAGTATTAATTTTATTTATCAAAAGTATACATTTTTGGTGTTTTATGTAAAATAATGAGGATATAACTATACATGTTTTTATTTTCTATAAAAATAACTGAAATAACCATAACTTTCCTATAACTTAAATAAATTGTAGTTAATATTTTAAAACTGTTAGAAAAATTCACTAATATCAAAATTTTCTATGAGGAAAGTAAAAGGTACCCCAAAGGAATTTAAAGAATTATTTTCCTTATTGGTCAAAGAGGTATGGCAAAATGTATCCAATTTTCTTTGTTGTTAGAATACTCACCCACAGTCTCATTAAATATTTGAATTTCTGTCTAGATTGTTTTACTTCAGTGTATTATGTGTGCTTATAGAGTTCAATTTTCTTAAAAATAAATATATCTTCCCCAAATGTATTTTTCCTTAAAAATGTCTACCTAGCTTTGCAATATGGAATCATTTCTGAAATAAGTATCAGTAAGGTTTAACACTTAAAACTGCATTCTTTCTAATGTGTCAGGTTTAAAGTGCACTGGCTAATTGAATTTAAATAAAAAAAAAAAAAAAACAATAGCATCGCCCTTGCCTTGATTGAAATAAAACTCACATTGGCTTTATCTTGCCATTAAATATACAGATTATTTAATATGATCAAGTTTTCAGTTTTTATTATTTTGGTGAACATAACTGCTTTTCATTCAACATATTGACTCAGTTTTATTTAATAAAATTTATCAATGTATCTTCCTGTTGAATTGCCTAATATATAATATATGCCTATTAACAAATTTAAATTACTCACTTTAATATCCATATATTTATCAGACTCTCTAAATAACAAAGATTAGAAATTCAATGAAGTTCTATAAAACAGTAAAAGATTGGGTTAACAAAATAGAGTTTTAGACTTATATTCTACAATGAATAAGTTTCCACGTTTCAATCTTGTTCAGCATTTATTTTGGTTTAAGTCAATATTTATCTGAGAATTAAATGGTACACATTCACTGGAGACATTATAAAAATTAACTCTATTAAATAATCCTCCACATGAAGTACTCAGGGAATTTCAGATGGCATTTGAATCAACAATGTTGTTGCTAATAGATCTCTAGAGTATAAAGATACTACAGAAGTACCTGGAATCTCACCAATAGTGTCTTGGATTATCCATTCCACAACAACATCCACAAATATAAACAATATTTTTAAAATTTAGGAGAAATTCCCTCTAAAATAGATATCAGGACGCCCAGGATGTCTATCAACTACACTGCACTTTGTAAATGAATCTGCTGAATGAGGTTATATATATATACATACACCGTCATAGTTTTGCTGAACTAATCACAATTTGCCCCAACAATGGAAAAAAGACATTCATCTGATGCAAAGTCAAACTGCTGCCTGGAGTAGAGCTTTCTGAGATGGTCAGATGCCAGTCCTTGAATTAATTAAGATGCTCTAAAGCAACAAAAATATCCAATCCATTTTTCACACTTGGGGAATTTCAGTGTGAGACACACAAACAACGACAAAGCCAGGAGGAAGAGCATAAACCATTACGCACACCATAGAAACAGCACCAAGCAGAAAGCCTACCTTAGATATGAAGCAACAGAAGAAATAAGCAGAGGGGCAGAGATAAGAGAAGCTGAATCAGCAGCAGAGCAGACAACTAGAACTGTTGTTGGATAGTTAGGATTTTTACTGCAGCCTGAACAAAAGTGATTTTACTCAATCCTGATTTTGCAACTGACTGCCAGTTTCCTGTGCTTTCTTGCTTTTCTGGGCATCTTTACAGCAACACCCTATCACCTGAAGAAACCTGACTGTCTCTCTATTTCTTTCAAACTTAGAGCCAAATAACATACATTCACCTCAAAAGCTATTTGAGAAAAGCAGTCTGTACTAAATAAAATAAGTAGCTAGGCCAAACTAACCAGTACAGTAACAGAAAATGGCATACACATTGATTTTTTTTTTAATATGACAATGCTATAAGTTGGAGGGAAAAAGCAAAAACAAAAACAAAAAAGCACTGGGTTAGGAAATAATATAATCTGCTAAAATGTAAATACCATAGAAGTCCAAAGAGGAATTTTTTTAAGTTTATCATTACATAATTTCTCTGGCTAGAATACGGGAAGTTCAGAGTGGTTTCTAGAGGCCATTTCACAGAATTCAGTACATCTGAAAAATCAATGCAAACTGGTTTTCAACCCAGTGAGTTTCTTTTAGATTAGTACATTTTCAATGCAGTTACCGTGCAGAGCACAGGGTATCACTTATTTATAAAGATGGTCTCTCTCCTATAAAATGAACCATTACAATACATCTCATCCAGAATCCAGAGATTTAGGGCCAAACTCATCTTTTATGGACAGCTATTTTTAGTCATTTCAAAAAAATGTAAGTCATTTGAGAAATGTGGTAATACCAGAAATGAGAGGAACAAAAAGATAATTAAATGCTTAGCTCTAATTAGGGTTTCTATTAGTGTTTCTAACCATTAGTGACCTGACTCTGACATTTGATTTCCTCTCGGATTCAGCCATTCCAGAATTATATCTTAACAGAATAGAACTATGGAGAGCAGAGGTGATTGGAGCATTAAGACTATAAAACTGTGTGTGTATTGTGTTCAGGAATATGCTGTCTTTGTGTTTTCTTTGGAAATTCTTCAGGGGAACACTATTTTCGTCCATGTGTTTTGAGTAAAGCTCTATCTCCAGTTCTTAGATGCACTGAAGGTATTAATTGGGTTTCCAGATGGTGAGAAAATACATCTGGATAATAATAATAACTGTTATTATTAACAGTATATATATTTCATTATACATTAAGCACTTTTTCAAGGGGGCTTTATACTTTAAAACCGTCACTGCAGTGTATAAAGATTCTTGGGTGTATTTTTTCTTTGGGAATATCTAAAACGGTTCTATTTACATTTTATTATAATTGTGATTTCTCATGTGAATGCTGGGATTGTATTTTGACGACTAGTTTATTTTGTGTCAGTCACACAGCTATACATAGACACAGGTGCATTTCAAACTTCATTATCTGGGGCTAATTTAATTAACAAATTTAAAATTTTCTACTTATAAAAACAAAAACACCAACATATACCTCTCCCTATAATGTTGAGAATCATTATTATTCCTTACAAAGGGGATGTGAGTTTGCTTGCTTAATAATAGGAGGTTGATGCAAGAGATAAAACATTTTTTCTCCACTTTCTGCCTCTATTACCCTGTAAGCTTTCTGAATGAAAAGAATCATTCTTAACTTTCCTGATATTCTCAGGACAAAGGACAGTTACTGCACATTTAATGAACATTTGTGGCATGAATGAACATTTTCCACATAGGGAAAGCTATTTGCGTGAGAGCAAGAGAACTTATGTATTAGCAAAACTCTTACGGTATGAGGTTTGTTTTATCTTTTAAGTTCCAAAAGAATCTAAGAGGAAATAAATATAAAGCTGTTGCTACTCCATTTTTTCAAGACAGCTTTTGATGTGCTGTGTTTGATGTCCTTCAAAGGAAAAGAAAACACTCCCTTGCTTTTGGGGGTCTTGATAAAAATGCCCTGGAATCCTGAAGTCAGGATCTGCAATAGTGCTTAATACATAATC
Source organism: Phoca vitulina (assembly GCF_004348235.1). Lineage (NCBI taxonomy): Eukaryota > Metazoa > Chordata > Mammalia > Carnivora > Phocidae > Phoca > Phoca vitulina. Next base: position 48,905,298 of record NW_022589708.1, read on the forward strand.
CCATAACTCTTCCTTCTGCTAGTCTCAGCACACTAGTCAACAAAGTGGGTGCTCAGTTCCATTTTTACTGATGACTATTATCCAGAGTACAATTGGGAAGTGATTAGTCACCTTTTTGACATTACTAGAATCAGGGCTTTACCCAATCCTTACAGTGGGCTTAGGCTTCATTAAGTGTCTAAGTTAGAATACATATTTACAGAACCACCACTAGAGCTGATTGGTCAAGTAGAGATTTATTTTTTTCCCACAAAATATGAAGCATGAGTAGGTAGTCCAGGACTAATACAATGGTACCATGATAACAAAGGGGATGTAGTTTCTTTCTTCCCTTTCACTCTGCTATCTTCAGGCTGTGGCTTTTACACTCAGGCTCACAGTATGGTTTTTATACCACAAGCATAACATGCATGTCCCAGGCAGAAGAGGAAAAGAATAAATATCAAAAAGCCAATGCCTATTAAAAACTTTAACTTTAAATTAGGAAAACAATAGGTTTCCTCTAATCTCCATCTAGTAAATTTTTGTAAATTTTATTGTTCAGAACAGAGTCATAGGGCATTAAATAGTTACAATGTAACACTCTCACCCAAAGTTTTGGTCTAGGTAGAATCCCCCAAAGCAAATAGCATCAGGTGAAATATCTGGGATTTCAGAAGCAAGGGTTTAAACATTGCTCCTAGAAAGAACTAACACTGTTAAAATCCATATTACCCAAAGCAATCTATAGACTTAATGCAATCTTTATCAAAATACCAACAAAATTTTTCACAGAACTAGAACAAATAATCCTAAAATTTGTATGGAATCACAAAAGACCCCAAATAGCCAAAGCAATCTGAAAAAGAAGAATAAAGCTGGAGGTATCACAGTCCCAAATTTCAAAATATACTACAAAGCTACAGTAATAAAAACAGTATGGTACTGGGACAAAAACAGACACATAGAACAATGGAACAGAATAGAGAGTCCAGAAATAATCCAAGCTTTTATGGTCAATTAATCTAAGACAAAAGAGGCAAGAATATACAATGGGAAAAGGACAGTCTGTTCAACAAATGGGGTTGGGAAAACGGGACAGCTACATGCAAAAGAATAAAACTATACCACTTTCACACACCTACACAAAAATAAACTGAAAATGGATTAAAGACTTAATGTGAGACCTGGAACCATGAAATTCCTAGAAGAAAACATAGGCAGTAATTTCTTTGACGTTGGTTGTAGAAACATCTGTCTAGAAATGTCTCCTCTGGCAAAGGAAACAAATGCAAAATTAAATTATTGGAATTGCACCAAAATAAAGAGCTTTTTAACAGTGAAGGAAACCATCAATAAGGCAACATACTGAATGGGAGAAGATATTTACAAATGATATATCTGATAAGGGGTTAATATCCAAAATATATAAAGAACTTATACAACTCAACACCAAACAAACCCAAATAATCCAATTAAAAATGGAGAGGGAATTTGAATGGACATTTTTCCAAAGAAGACAGACAATTGGTCAACAGACACATGAAAAGATGTTCAATATCACTAGTCATCAGGGAAATAAAAATCAAAACCACAATTAGATATCACTTTACACTTGTCAGAATGGTTAAAATCAAAAACACAAAAAATAAGTGTTGGCAAGGATGTGGAGAAAAATAAACCTTAGTGGACTGTTGGTAGCAATGCAAATTGGTACAGCCACTGTGGAAAACAGTATGGAGGTTCTCAAAAAATTAAAAATAAAATTACCATATGATCCAGTAATTCCACTACTGGATATTTACCCAAAGAAAATGAAAATACTAATTTGAAAAGATATATGCACCCTTATGTTTATTGCAGCATTTTTTACAATAGCCAAGATATGGAAATAATCCAAGTGTTTATCAATAAATGAATAAGTAAAGTAGATGGAATATTACTAGGCCACAAAAAGGAATGAGATCTTACCATTTGGGACAACATGGATGGACCTAGAGGGTATAATGATAAGTAAAATAAGTCAGTCAGAGAAAGACAAGTACTATATTATTTCATTCATATGTGGATTTTAAGAAGCAAAACAAATAAACAAAGTAAAAAAAAAGATGAACAAAAAAACAGACTTTTAAATAGAACAAACTGACAGTTATCAGAATGGAGGTAGGGGGATGGGTGAAATAGATAAAGGGGATTGAAGAGTACATTTATCTTGATGAGAACTGAGAAATGTATAGAATTGTTGAATTATTATATTGTACACCTGAAACTAATATAACACTGTATGTGAATTATACTTGAATTTTTTTAAAAAGTAAAAAAAAAAAAAAAAAAAAAAAACAATAACAACAACACAAACACACTAAAAACAATAACATTGCTGCTCCTGGAGGTCAGAAATGCCCATATCAATAGAATATTTAGTATGGAAGTGACAAAAGCATGACATCCAAAGATGTGAACCAGGAATAAATCAGACTTGGCCAGAGATAAAGCAATGGTACTTGGTCAGAGATAAAGCAATGGTACTTGGTCAGTGATAAAGCAATGGTCAAAGCAGGCAGGGGAGAAAGGAGTGTGAGAGAGAAAGGATAGATAAGATGGAACAAGGGTATCTGAGGCAGCCAATATGTACAATAAAAAAACATTATTTTAAAATATAACTGGAATAAATGCTTCTATATTTGTCTCTGCCAATCACAAGATACATGACTATGGATGAACTGCCTACTCTTTTTTGAGTCCCAGGACATTTTTTTTTTTTTTACTGTGATTATTATTGTCATTTGTTGAAATAGTATATTAACCTTAATTTGGTGAATATTAATTAAGAAAGCATACATAAAGTTTCCTGTAATTTAATAAACTGTAACTATGACTTAATTTTATTTTTTAGAACTGAGATTTTTTGATGAATTCTTGAGATATTTACAAAATCAAAACATAAATACATCTTTGCATATAGAAGAAGTCTAGTAGGTTGGCACTTTTACTTTTCCTGAACTTGCACCTGATGCAAATTCTAGAGAAATGCCAGGGAACATAATAAAACATTTAATCCATGTATTATCTTCTTTTAATATGTAAGCAAGCATAATTTTCAACAGCAGCATGAAATAGTTTAATGACCTGAATGGTTTCTAATTTGGTAACTACCCTCACTAACCAAATGGTTTATTTATTCTTTTTTTTTTTTTTTTTAAGATTTTATTTATTATTTATTTGACAGAGAGAGAGAGACAGCTAGAGAGGGAACACAGCAGGGGGAGTGGGAGAGGGAGAAGCAGGCTTCCCGCTGAGCAGGGAGCCCAATGTGGGGCTCGATCCCAGGACCCTGGGATCATGACCTGAGCCGAAGGCAGACGCCTAATGACTAAGCCACCCAGGGGCCCCTGGTTTATATGTTCTTTATTTTTGCCTATCTTCTCTATTTCATGGGAAGAGTTGCCATCTCCATCCACTGGAATTTCTACTCTGTATGTGGTTTATAATATACATCTATTCAAACTGCTATTTTTTGACACCGTTAAGGACTTTTTACTAATAGACAGAACTGACTAGAAAGTTAAATATCTGGCCACATCTTACCTGAAACACCAAATGAACTGCTTGTGTTTTAAACCAGTGGTGGCAAAGGAAGGAAAGAAAAAAAAAAAAAAGAAGGAAGGAAGGAAGGAAGGAAAGAAGGGAGGGAGGGAGGAAGGAAGGAAGGAAGGAAGGAAGGAAGGAAGGAAGGAAGGAAGGGGTGAAACCCAGTATAAGGTAAGAGAAAACTTCATTCAAATGCATTTTATAGATCTGGAATAGCCCTGAGGACCACGGGGGAAGGGAGGGAAAACTGAATGGGAAGAAATCAGAGAAGGAGACAAACCATGAGAGACTCTGGACTCTGGGAAACAAACTGAGGTTTACAGAAGGGAGGGGGGATGGGGTAACAGGGTGATGGGTATTAAGTAGGGCACATGTTGTGATGAGCACTGAATGTTACACACAACTAATGAATTGTTGAACACTACATCAAAACTAATGATTATGTTGGCTAACTGAACATAGTAATAAAAAAATTAAAAATTAAAAACAAATGCATTTTATTTCAATAATGTTTTGGGATTCCTGGCTGAAAATCTTTAATTGATCATCTGAACTGATTGTGGTCATGTCTTCAAGTTAAAGATCCAGCGAGGAATAATTAGGTTTCTTTTGCTAGATATGTCTAATTCTGCCACCACAAGTAACCTTATCTTGCAGTATCAAAGCGATTTCTTTCTTTCTCCATTTTTTCCCCTTCCTTGGGAATTCTAATTTGTCTAGACTGTGGTAAATACTATTAGCAAAGTCATATATAATTTTAAGAGTGGAAAGTAACCTGCCACATCTCATCTAGCTCAATCCCTGTTATGCACTCAGTGGATGACTGCATATGCTTATCCATTATCAAGACTTGTCAGTAACTTAGGATGAAGGTTGGAGGTAAAATAAGATGTGGATTTTTAATAATGTTGCATCACTGCATTTATATAGTTATATATTTGGCAGCAACAGAAGAAAATATGCAAATATAATTTTCAGTAAAACAAATCAGTTCAGAAAGTAAAATATCTGTGTGATAAATAGCAATCCAGAAATGTTGACAAAACATATAGTCAGTCAGCAAATTATACATTTTTAAAAAATACAGTAGATTTTATGCCCTAAGCTCATGCAGTTCTCATAACCTCAGAAGCCACAAGTCCCATAACCCCAAAGCACTTCAGAATTTTAGAATAAGATCAGAAAATGCCATCCTCTGTTAATAAAATTGATATATTTTACCATACAATGTGATTGATTGACCATCAATATCCTAGCCTTTCCTAGAAGGATGAATGGTATTGCTCATACTGATGAAGAGTTCAACAGCTACTTGAAATCAGATTGAGATATGCTGCCATTAGATTTGATAGGCAGTGTGAATGATGCAAAGCAACAACAACAGAAAATTACAGTTTATTCAGCTGCACTATTACATCAAGTATCAGCTGATGCTCTTTAGTAACTCATTACTAAGAGTTTCAGAAAGTACAAATTTAATCAATTTAACCAGAAGAGAGAGTTTGTACATATAAAATGTTCAGTGTCAATGATCTCGTCTTAAATTTCTTTCTTTGTGGAGAGGGGAAATTCATACAATAAAACTAGTTTCATTTTGAACATCTAACTTTCCTTTCCCCAGTTACACTTGCAAAGAGTCAGTTGGTCTTCAAGTATGCTTATTTGGTTATTTACTAGGATATAATAATTCACTAGGATAGTGCCTCAGGCAAATATGTTTGCATTTTGGTCGATATATTAATCTATTTTGGCTTGGGTATTTCATCTGAGTTTGGTTATAGTGATCCAGTTCTTAGATGTTTATTTACTTAGGGAAGTAATATAGTAACATTTCAATATCTCAAAAGCTGTATCTAGAATGTGGACTCTGTATTAAGGATGACCATTCCTAGTTACTGCAAGCAGCCTGTTATGTATCTTTTGACTCTAACATTCTCCTCTCTCTTTCTTGCCCATTATTCAAAAACCTTTGCTTCAGCACCAATTACATAAATGAGATTATACCAGTTTTGTGAGAAACAGAAAGTTCTAGGATTCTTGTAATTTGTATGTTTTTCAAAGTATCCTATATAAATGGTCTTATTATACTCAAAATAATCCAAAGAGATTCAGAGAGTATTTATAATCATTTTTTTTTTAATTATCTAAAGTCACATCATTAGATTGTAACAGAGCTGGGGCAAACAACAACAAACTTCCCAAAAGGTTCTGGTCTTTATTTCCCCACTACACATTCACCAAAACAAGAAAAACAACAAGTAACAATACAGCTTATGACATAGTCAGGGATCTCTAACATCCTTATAGAAAATGAGTTTAAGTTAAATAACAAGTTTTTCAAATGTTTTGAAATATTTTCCAGCATTTCCTTAGGTGACATTAATCTGTGTGTATACAAGATAATTAAAAGTACTTCTTGGGATTGGACCCACAATGCCAGCACTCCATCATTGTGGAGTTGCCAGAGTTGCACTAGATTTTATTGGTGTTCTTGTCACTGTGCTGGTTAAAGAACATATTAATTGCAGTCTCATGCTGACCTGCTACCTGTAGAATCTAAGTGGCAACGTGGAACATACCACTCTTACCATCAATGCTATTGTTGGCTATCAATGCTGACTTTCTACAAGAGAAACATTTTCACTGGCAAGAATTCATGCTGCTGCTTGGGTTTGCTCCCTCATGCCACCTTGGCTAGCCATTCCTCTTCTTTACTTTTCACACTTTACTATAAACTGCTCACATGGAATTAAACTACATAGAAAGTTTTGATGATTCTTCCACTGTCAAGCTTTTCTCCACACACTCTATACAGTCACGGCTCCTCCCAGCCAAAAATCAAATTTCTTCATCCTTTTCCATCTGCTGTTGGTTTGTCTTTTGAGTTTCCTAACAAAGAACAACTGTACTTCTCTTATAGATCCTCCAACAACCATCTACCCCTGAATTAAGTCCACATACTTAAACAGAATTTTTTATATATCTTCCTGGTTTACAGTATACAATTTAGTTACATCACACACACACACATTCATGCACACACACAAATAAAAAATATGCTATTACCAAGACCAACACTACCACAAGACCAATATGAAGCATGGCAAAAATAAGGCCTACTGCCATGAATGATATAAACAACAAAGACTGTGAAGTCAAAAAAAAAAACATAATATGATTTGGAATAGAAAGCTGAAGTTTAGTGAGGTGAAACTTCACTTTAGCATTGAAAAAAATCAGTAGCATATGAAAAGGTTGGAAAGGGGGAAATAGGGTAGTCTTGGAGAAAGAGTATAAGCAGTTTGGTTAATTGATTATTTTGAACTAGCCTGTGTATTTAAATAATTATATTCAGATATACTTTGCATGGTAAATGGACTAGTCTGAATGAATCAGAGTCTGCATGACAGATAATTGAATGGTTAGGTTGGAAATTTAGAATAGTGACAGTCTATAAAGTAATTAAATGCCAACATGAGAATTTGCTGACTATTACATGTCAGGTATTGGGGAAACAAGATGAAAAAGGCATGCCCTTGAATATTTTCAGTTTAATGGAAAAGAGAAACATATGCAAAAATAGAAGTAAGCCCATAGGAGAATGGAGGTGTTAGGGAGGGATATGAAGATTAGTCTGTAAGGACAAGTAGAAATTCATTAGGTAGAAGAAACAAAGAGAAATTCTTCTATGTGGATAATAAGACTAGCAGCAGGTAAATTAAGTTGGGAAGAATCAGTAAAATCCTAAAATCCTGAAGAAGATATATGTGGAAAAGGAGAATGAGAACTGATAGAAGGCCATTTCCTCCTTCAGAATTTTTATTAAAACTTCACATTCATATAACCCAATTCTTCCATAAGATTTTTAAAATTCATTTGGCAATCCTCTCCCACTTGAATTAGGGAACAATGGTCTTCATTCCTCATAGGCTTTTATGAACACATCATATGCAAAGAAAATTTAAGTCATGCAGGTCAAGGCCAAAAAAAAAGGTTAAATAACTCATTAGTACAGCTTCTAAGCTATTGAAGACTGTAGAAGTAGGAAAAGTACAAAGTAATTACTTCATTACAGGATCTTTCTGAACATGGATGCAAATGTTTCAGTTATTTCCTCCACTTCCCATATTTCCATGCTCACTCGGAAGGGTAAGAATATGAAAGAAGAAAAGAACTAAAATGGTGTCCTCCCAAGATGACTCCTTATGTTCTAGTTTCTGCTCTAAGTAGTGCTCAAATAAAATAAGTCAGACCACAAAGAATAATTGAAAGGACAATTCAAATCTTTATATATCCACATCCTCCAGACTGTGACATGCTATACTTTCCCTTTGCTCATTCTGTGGCTTAGCTCTTTCTTACATAAAACCAGTTAGTGTGTGGCTCCTCTGTTTGCTTTTGCCCTCATCCTCTCTTGATTCAGTAATCAGATATGTGTTGTTATTAAGAAGCAGATGGAAAATGATACTCATAATTTAATAATTTTTTCCTTTTCATTTAAAAAGCAAAGAAACTTTGTGTTGGATAAAACCTATTTTAATTATCCAAAACATATAGCATACAATGATTAAGGATATTAAATATGTAGTCATATATTCTTTGTCTTGAAAACATATACAATTATTCATTATCACTGAGCCTAAAATATTTTAATCTATCTAATGAAGACAGCCACATCTATACCTTGTGAATTTATAAAGGTTTAAATGAAAATGTGTAAATATAGATATATGTATATATACATAACTGTGTATGTGTTTAGTAATGATATGAATACTACCTTATAGTTATAGCTAGTCTACTCTATGGGCTTGAGTCCTCTAGGAAGCAGATGCCAAGAATGAATTGGAAGTGGAAAATATTTATTCAGTGAAAGACCATTGAGAAGGAGCAGGCATTAGGCATGGAAAGTCTAAGGACAACTATTCAAGGCTGACACATGTAAAAGAAGAGGCAGAAGGAAGTTGGATTGGGTAGGAAGGGCCTCAGACTGTAGTTCAGCTCTGAGAATGTCTGAGAAAGCAGAAAGGGGAGCCGCAATGCAAACATTCCCCATTAGAAGAGTCCACATTGGACAGAAGTGGCCAGGCTACATAGAACTCCACACTCAGTCTTTGGATGATGCTGCCCTAAAAGAGCAAGACCTCAGCTGCAGCATTGCAGTGGATCCTGAAGGGACTTCAGCTAGAGCTTCTCAGCTAACTACACTCCCTGCAGAAAGTTCTCTCTAGAAGTGAGATGCACCTCCATGGCTGTCACTTACATCTAGAAAGAAGCCAAAAATTACAAGTGGTGTTCATGCCATTATTATTCAATAGTCCCTCCCATACTATTATTGACAGACAATATTCTAAAACTTTCAGTTTCATGGAACACTTCTAAAACATGGTAGAATTTTTTAAAAATGTTCTTAAATGCCCTTCTTTTGCTCAACATCTAAGGAGAGACTGTCAGAACTATGCAAACACTCATCTGCTTAGGTTTCTCCTTTCAACTGTGTAATATCCTTCAGGTATGGATTCTGTGATCAGGTCACAATTCAGTTGAGATCCATTCTAAATTCCCTTTTAATAAAACATTACACATTTCAGTATGATAAAAATGGTGTATTCAGAAAGGACCTGTGTCCTACATAGGCTGAAATTTTATTTAATATGTGCACACATACACGCACAGAGGTATATGCTTCCTTGTAAATTCCACTGAATTGTAATCCATCAGTAGTCTGTCAAATACAGTGGGCAACAAGTCACTTGTCAGCTACAAAAGGGTATAAACCAATTGGCAAGTAAAGTAGGCCTATAGGGATAGTAAAACCCTTTTGACCTTGCAGAGAAGAAAGGAGGGTGAGAGAATTGCTGATTCATGAAGGAAAACCTTCCTGAAGAGTTGAGTGCTCAGGTTAAACTTCCCTTCCAGGCAGCACTAATTTGGCTGACAGATACCAAGTCATAGTTAATCTAAACTGACACTGACCTTGCTGGCATTACCTGCAAAATCCCCTCATACAGATTTTCCTCAAATAATTATTCCAATGCCTTATACATAGAAAAGCTGTCTCTCAACAAAGCCAGGGATGTTTAATTTTCCTCCAGCTAAAATTCACCAATCATTTGCTACTGAGGACAGAAAATTTCAGCTAGACTTTGAAAGTGTTGATTTTGTAGGGAAGAACAGTGGTGAAATGGAAAACCATACATTGATTATATGGGAGCTGTTTTACAATTCTGGAAGTTGTAGATGACTGATAGAGATGCAAAATAATTATAGTATACAAATATGCAAATGAATTCTGTCTTGTGGAGGAATAACCATCCCTCCATGTGGAAAAAATGATATTGCCTGCATTTGTACATTCATTTCAATATTCCTGGTCTATAAATATGTCTGTTCTTTGGATTTGCTTTTGAAATGGTTTTAATATCTGCATGGTTCCCTCACTGATTACTGCGCTAAACAAAATCTTTAACATGTGTTCATTTTTATATCTTCATGAGAGTCTTAATATTATCTTTTAAAAAAAATCTTTGGGGCACTGGGGTGGATCAGTCAGTTAAGCATCTGACTCTTGGTTTCGGTCGGCTCAGGTCATGATCTTAGGGTCGTGGGACTGAGCCCCGCTCAGTACGGAGTCTGCTTCATATTCTCTCTCCCTCTCACTCTCTCTCTCTCAAATAAATAAAATCTTTAAAAAAATCTTTGAACAATATGCATGTTTTAAATGTCGCATATTGATGAATATCCGTTGTCTTTCTGAATGGCTTCTATTATATAAATCCCAATTTTAAGTCATAGAGCTGTATATGTTTAATTCACTTTCATTTATTCACCTATTCATTTTTTAATTGAACATCTAATATATTCCAGACACAGTGCTAGTGTACTGGGAATTCACTGATAATTATATCGTCTGACACTATTCCTGCTACTATGCTGTCAGCTAAGATCTTCACATGGGAATTATGTCTTATAAACAAATAAATTACAATACAACACACTTAAGTGTTGAAGAAGAATAAAGAACAAAATGCTTTCAAAGGAGAAGAAAATAAAGTGACACAATCAATTCACTTTTGGCCGTTGGAAAAGTTATAAAACATGATGTGAGATTTAAAATGGGTTTTTGAAAATAGTGCTTGATTGGAGAAGTGAGAGGGCATTACAGACAAGGGGCACCCATTATATATTTGTCCTTGGGCCAAGAACTTTATCAAGAACTTTAACAACTACAATCAAATGTTATAAAAATACAGCAGTAATAAAAGAGACGGACCCAGCATTGTTTTTCTCATTTGACAGATTAGGACTTTAAAGCACCAGAGAGATTAAGTGAATTAAAGAAGGTCATACAGATGGTAAGAGAGTGAGAACTGAAGTTTTTACCATTTCTATTATTTCTTCCTCAAAATAATCTTGACATCATAGAGCATAAAAAATCAGAGCAGATACTGGAACACTCAAAGTGTAAAAACACAAGCAATAGTTGTAGAGCTAGGCGATTACTTGGTGTGCTAATTTACTAAGGCTGTCACAACAAAATACCACAGACTGGGTGGCTTCAACAACAGATACTAATTTTCTCACACTTGTTGAAGCCACAAGTCTGAGATCAAGGTATTGGCAGAGTAGATTTCATTCTGAGGCCACATGGTCTTTCATTTGTGCTCATGCATCCCTAGTGTCTCTTTGTGTCTCTTTTTTTTTCTTCTTATAAGGACACTAGTCATATTGGACGAGAGCCAACTAATGGCCTTGTTTTAACCTCACCTCTTTAAAGATGCTATCTGTGAATTGTGTAAGACTGTTGAATCACAGACCTGTATCTCTGAAACAAATAATACATTATATGTTAAAAAAAAAAAGAGAAGAAGAAGAAGAAGATAGCAGGAAGGGAAAAATGAAGGGGGGGAATCGGAGGGGGAGACGAACCATGAGAAACTGTGGTCTCTGAGAAACAAACTGAGGGTTCTAGAGGGGAGGAGGGTAGGGGGATGGGTTAGCCTGGTGATGGGTATTAAAGAGGGCACATATTGAATGGAGCACTGGGTGTTATACGCAAACAATGAATCATGGAACACTACATCAAAAACTAATGATGTAATGTATGGTGATTAACATAATAAAATATAAAAAAAATAAAGATCCTATCTACAAATATCGTCACACTCTGAAGTAACAGGAGCTACTGCTTTAACATAAGAATTTTGTAGGGACACAATTCAGTATTTGACACTTGGTTTATTCACACAGTGTGAAAAACAGAGTTAAATCAATTAAGTAAGTAAGTGATGGAAATACTCAACAGATTTGTTCTGAAAAGTCGAGACCCTCATCAATTGCTGGAGAATAGACTACAATAACAATGGTATTTGTTCTGGATGGAGGGCTAATAAATGCCAGAAGATTCAAGTATTTCCAGGTAGGCTATCCAGGGAAATGATCCACAATGCCATGGGGAATTATGTCAGCCATGAGTTACATCCAGTGAGGGTAATAAATGGAAGGCTCATTTATTTTATAATTTGCCTAAAGTCTAGTCCTATAAGAGGAAAATTTTTAAAGTTGAAAACAGGAAAATTATATGTTTCACTTTATCTGAAGAACAGTCTACACATGGCATTTTGTTGTTAAAATGCTTCTCTTAAAACTGCTCAAACTTCACATGCTTTGGGTCTATAAACACAATTTGTTTCAGGACGCCTGGGTGGCTCAGTCGTTAAGCGTCTGCCTTCGGCTCAGGTCATGATCCCAGGGTCCTGGGATCTAGTCCCACATTGGGCTCCTTGCTCAGTGAGGAGCCTGCTTCTCCCTCTCCCTCTGCTGCTCCCCCTGCTTGTGCTCTCTCTCTCTCTCTCTGACAAATAAATAAACAAAAATCTTAAAAAAAAAAAACACAATTTGTTTCTTTTAAAAAAATATCTGCGGCACCTGGCTAGCTCAGTCAGTAGAGCATGAGCCTCTTGATCTCAGGATTATAAGCTTTGAGTCCCACACTGGGTGTAGAGAACTTACAAAAATAAGATCTTTAAAAAAATGTTTAACTGTTGTACTCTAAAATCATTATGACAAAAGAACCACTTGTTTGTAAGCACTGTCAAGCCAGTCACTCAATTAAACTTTATTCTTAGCTTTACTGAGGTATAACTGACAAATAAAAAAATGCATATATTTAAGGTGTACAAGTTAGGTTTTGATATACATTGTGAAATAATTACAATCAAGCTAATTAACATATCCATCACCTTATAGACACTTTTTTTTGTGTGAGAACAATTAAGATCTACTCTTTTAGTAAATTTCAAGTATACAATACAGCATTATTAACTATAGTTACTCTGCTGTACATTAGATCTCCAGAATTTACTCACCCTGCATAGGTGAAACTTCGTACCCTTTATTCAATATTTCCCCATTTCTCCCATTGCACAGCCCTGGTAACCATCATTCTACTCTCTGCTTCCACATATAGATGATATGAGCCAGAATATGTCTTTATGTTTGGCTTATTTCACTTAGCATATCTTCTAGGTTCATCCATGTTGTCTCAAAGAGCAGAATTACCTTCTTTTTACAGGCTGAATAATATTCCATTGGATAGATAGATACATAATCACATTTTATTTATCCATTCATCGGTCTATGGACTTATAGTTGTTTACATGTCTTAACTACTGTGAATACTGCAATGAACATAGGAGTACAGATATCTCTCTGAGATACCAATTTCCTTTCTTTTGGATATATACCTAGAAGTGAGATTGCTGGATCATACAGTAGTTTTATTTTTCAGTTTTTGAGAAATCTCCATATTACTTTGCATAATGGTTGTACCAATCTATAATCCCACCAAAAGTGTACGAGTTCCCTTTTTATCCACATCTGCACCAATATTTATTTTGTTTTGTCTTCTGATAATATCCATTTTAACAGGTGTTAGGTGACACTTCATTGTGATTTTGTCTTGTATTTCCCGGAGAATTAGTTGAACAACTTATCATATACCTGTTTGTTCTTATGAAAAATGTCTATTTCAGTCTTTGCCCATTTTTAATATTATTTGAGGGCTTTTTTGCTACTGAGTTAAATTCCTTATATATTATGGATATTAACCCCTTATCAGATGTATGGTTGCAAATATTTTCACCTGTTTCGTAAGTTGTCTCTTAATGTGGTTGATTGTTTCTTTTGCTATGCAGAAGCTTTTATTTTGAAGCAATCTTATTTGTCTATATTTACTTTTGCTGCCTCTGTTTTGGGGTCATATCCAAACAATCATGCCCAGACCAGTGCCAAGACTTTTTTCCTATGTTTTCTTCCAGTAATTTTATAGTTTAGGTCTTATGTTTAAGACTTTAATTCACTTTGAGTTCATTTTTTATATGGTGTGAGATAAGGGTCCAATTTCATTCTTCGGCACATGGATATGCAGTTTGTTTTCAATACCATTTATTGAAGAGACTATCCTTCCCCTGTTGCATATTCCTGGCACCCTTACAAATCAATTGATCATAAATGTGTGGGTTTATGTTAGGGCTCCCTATTTTGTCCAACTGTTCCATGTATCTATTTTTGTGCCACTACTATATTGTTTGGGTAACTATAGCTTTGTGGCATATTTTGAAATCAAGCTCTATGATTCCTCCAGCTCTGTTCTTGCTCAAGATTGCTTTGACTATTTGGGGTCTTTTATAGTTCCATATGAACTTGAGGATTTTTTTTCCATTTCTGTGAAAAATGTCATTGGAATTTTGATAGAGATTGCACTGAATCTGTAGATCACTTTGGGTAGCATGGACATTTTAACAATATTAATTCTTCCAATCCATAAACACAGAATATTTTCCCCTTTGTGTCTTCTTCAATCTCTTTCATTATTTTTTTTATAGTTTCCACTGTACAGATCTACCACATCCTTGGTTAAATTTATTCTTAAGTATATAATTGTTTTTGATGCTTTTATAAATGAACTTTTTAAAAGTTTTTATTTAAATTCCAATTAGTTAACATACAGTGTAATATTAGTTTCAGGTTTACAATTTAGTGACTCTGTGCTTACATACAATACCCAGTGTTCATCACTGCACTCCTTAATCCCCATCACCCATTTAACCCAAACCCACCTGCCTCCCCTCTGGTAATCCTCAGTTTGTTTTCTATAAGTTAAGTCTTTCTTGGTTTGCCTCTCTAGCTTTTCCCTTTGCTCATTTGTTTTGTTTCTTAAATTCCACGTATGAGTGAATATGGTATTTGTCTTTCTCTGACTTATTTTTCAAGCATAATACTCTCTTGCTCCATCCATGTCATTGCAAATGGTAAGATTTCATTCTTTATATGACTGAGTAATATTCCATTATCTATCTATCTATCTATCTATCTATCTATCTATCTATCTATCTATCCCAATCTATCCCACATCTTCTTTATCCATTCATCAGTCAATGAACATTTGGACTGTTTCTATAATCTAGCTATTACAGATAAAGCTGCTATAAACACCAGGGTCCATGTATTCCTTTGAATTAGTATTTTTGTTTTCTTTGGGTAAATACTTAGTAGTGCAATTGCTATATTGTAGGGTAGTTCTATTTTTCATTTTTTGAGGAACCTCCATACTGTTTTCCAGACTGGCTGCACCAATTTGCATAACCACCAACAATGCAGGAGGGTTCCCCTTTCTCCACATCCTCACCAACATCTATTGTTTCTTATGTTGCTGATTTTAGTCAGTCTGACAGGTGTGAGGTGATATATCCCACTGCAGTCTTGATTTGTGTTTCCCTGATGATGAGTCATGTTGAGCATCTTTTCATTTGTCTGTCAGCCACCTGTATGGTGGAAAAATGTCTATTCATGTATTCTGCCCATTTTTAAATTAGATTATTTGTTTTTTGGGTGTTGAGTTTTGTAAGTTAAATGAACTTTTTCTTAATTGCTCTTTCATATAGTTTGTTTTTAGCAGATTGAAACATCACTGAGTTTTTTATGTTCATTTTATATCCTTCAAATTTACTGAATTTTTTTATTAGTTCCAACAGTTTTTTTTTTTTTTTTGATGGAGTCTTTTGAGTTCTCTACATATAATATCACCTGCAAACCTAGATAAATCTACATCTTCCTTTTCAATTTGGATGTCTTTTATTTACTTTTCTTGCCATACTGCTCTAGCTAGGACTTCCAGTACTATGTTGAATAGAAGTGGTGAGAATAGACATCTTTATCTTGTTCCTGATCTTAGAGGAAAAGTGTTAAGCTCTTCACCACTGAGTACAATGTTAGCTGTGAGTTTCTCATATATGGCTTTTATTATGTTGTGGTACATTCCTTCTATACTTAATTTGTTGAGAATCTTTATCATGAAAAGATACTCAATTCTTTCAAATGCTTTTTCTGCATTTATTGAAATGATCCTGTTATTTTTATCCTTCATTCTGTTAATTTGGTATGTCACACTTATTGATCTGCATTTTTGGACCATCCCTGCACCAGGGATAAATCCTCCTTGATCATAATATATTATCCCTTTAATGTGCTGTTAAATTCCATTTACTTATATTTTATTTATGATTTTTACATCTATGTTCATCACAGATATTGGTCTGTAATTTCTTGTTGTGTCCTTATCTAGCCTTGATATCACAGTAATGTTGGCCTCATAAAATGAGTTTGGAATTGTTCCCTCTTCTTCTACTTTTTTGGAAGAGTTTGAGGATTGATGTTAATGCTTCCTTAAATGTTTGGTAGAATTCACCCATGAAGCCATCTCATCCTGGTGTTTACTTTGTTGGATGTTTTGTTTTGTTTTGTTTTTATAGCCATTGTTGTATTTTGTTGTTGTTGGGTGGTTTTTGATTACTAATTCAATCTCCTTACTCGTTGTTGGTCTGTTTGAACTTCCTTTTCTTCATGATTCAGTATTTGTAGGTTTTATGTTTCCAGAAATTTATCCATTTCAACTAGGTTATCCAATTTGTTGGCAAAACTATACCATAGTAGCCTGTTATGATCCTTTGTATTACTGTGCTATTGGTTATAATGTCCACCTCTTTCATTTATAATTTTGAGTACTCTTTTCTTTCTTAGATTATATTTAATTTTTTTGTTTTGTTAATTCCTTTAAAAAAATCCAGCTCTTTCTATTGTTTTTCTATTCTTTATTTCATGTATTTCTTCAGTAATCTTTATTATTTCCATTCTGCTGCTAACTTTGAACTTAGATTGTTCTTTTTCTAGCTTCTTGAAATGTAAAGTTAGGTTGTTTATTTGAGGGTTTTTTTTTTTCTGAATTTGCCATTTATCACTATAAAATTCCCTCTTAGAACTGCTTTTGCTCTGTCCTGTATATACCCAAACACAACACACTACATACCAGGGTGTGTTGTTTCCATTTCTATTTGCCTAGATATATATTTTTTTTTAATTTTTTTTCTTTTCTCTTGCTCTCTATCTCTTTTTTCTTATGTTTTTTGTTTGTTTTATCTATGGCCATACTACTCTGACCATACCCAATCTCATCTGATTTTTCTTTTGATTCCTTCTTTGATCCATTGATTGTTCATGAGTGTGTTGTTGCATCCCAGACAGATGGCAAAGCTGGGAGCTCATTACACTTCCATTTTCCCAAGAGAAAAATTGGGGACTGAGGGGTCTTTACTGGCACTGAGCTTTGCTGCCTTGGGTAAAGAATAATTCAGGTAAAGTGATATTGTCCTTCTTAGCCTTTTCAATGTGTCTATTTTGTTTTTGTTTTTTTGTGGTTTTTTTCTTTTCTTTTTTTTTTTTTTGTTCTGGTGGGGTGTTGAGACCTCTCAACTGGATTTCTGGGCTCCCACACAGGTACTCTCATCCATGGGTGGTTGCCAAATTTGTTTTTTCCGTGGGAGGAGTAAAGGCTGAAAACTCCACCATCTTGCTGACGTCTCTTTAAAGAACCTAAATTCACCCTTAAAGTTGTTTTCAGCATGATAAAAACAATACTGACTACAAACCATCACTTGAGAAAGGACAATTAGGGAGAATATTAGATCCATACAACACAATAAAAAATAATGTAATCCAACTGCTTCATAAAGTTTTTAACTCATTTCCAAGTTCCTATTACTTGTATGTTTTTATTGTAGCCAAACTTTATTTGATTGATTTTATGAGTAATTATAATTTAGAACTCTCAAAACTTACAAAAAGAATAGACAGGTTTAGTATAATCCATAAGGTAAAATGTTCAATTGTGTTCTTATATATATTGAGAAAATATATAATAAAGTAGTTTAAGTGATGTAGTATCAATTCAACATCTATTTTAACCTTTCAATAATTACTCATTGGATGCCTCAAATATAGAAAACATACTGTTAGTCGCCAGATGCAGAGCAAGAAATAAAATAAAATTCCATCCTCCATGAATCTGTAGTCTATACAAGAGATAGACAATAACAAATAAATATGTGAAGTATATGTTTTGAATAAATATAGTGGAATGATAACATTTTTACTTCATCCTTTCTTTCAAAGTCATCAAAAGTCACCAAAAGAATAAAAAAGAGAAAATTTATCTTTTGGAATAAAGCCCCACTCATAGTCTCAAAGGAGATACTAAGAAGCTTGTTTGGCAAATGTTTTGAATTTGGGAACAAAGACAGAATTAATCTTGAGAGCTATTACATACCTCTCAGACATTAGGGAGGAACTGTATTTCCCTGGAAGTAAACTACACAGGGCTGAATGGGCTATTCAGTGATCCTATGATTAAAGTAACTAAATGTAGTAGAATGGGTTAGCTGTGGTAATAGAGAGAATGTCCCTGTAGATACATTATTTGATCACACTAAATGGAAAAGAGAGTGAAACAAAGACAACTTATTTTCAATATCTATGGTGCATGCTTCTGACAGATGAAAGTGACAAAAATAAGTTGAATGAAGACAAGAAAGCAGGAAACACCAGATAATAGTACTAAGAGCCTTTGCTATAATGGTATTAGAGTGAACCACTGCAATCTCATAAATGCTAAAAACGAGGTGAAAAATATTCCAGTGCATCTCACAGATTGGCGAAAAAGTGTTTAAAATTACAAACTTGAATCAAAATTATAGGTTGTCTGCCCTTTACCTGGGGATTCTTTAGTATATAGCAATAATTATACAATGGTTGTAACAATTAGAAACAAACTTCCATAGTACCTATGTACATCAAAATGCAGGGCTTGACCCGGCTTAATGTAGAATCAACACAAAAATCTATGCACAAAGGGAAATATCAAGCTGGCTTCACTGGGTGCCACTTAATGCTTCTAAGTGTGATGCAGTATCTAGAATGTTCTTTAAAAATGTGAATTAAGTCAAGTTGTCCTCTTTATAAAGGCAAAACATAGACATTTCAAAGCATCAGGGAATGTAATGTTATCTTGACAAATCTGTGTAACAAATTCAAATAACCCCCAATAGCCACAATAAAAAGATATCTTTGATGAACCAGGCATTAGTGGTTGCAGTGTCAAGACAGGATGTGAAATGTCCCATTTTTTTATGACAAATTCTTTAGTTCTATAAAGTTATTATGGCAGAGCAGACATTAATTTGAATCAAATATTGATACAGGGAATTATGTTGCCATCATAGTATTTGGGTATGTACTTATCTGACCAAGATCGGAAGCTATTGGAACTATGATAGAAATTCTTTCTCCTTACTCCTCTACTCATGATCACTATTCTACAGATAAGTCTTTGATTTTATTCAGTGCTGATGTGTTCAGACATCTCCATGTAGCTTATGACATTTAGTCTGTCTTATCTACCTCTACCTGTGACTAGCTGGCTGAAAATATCTTACTCAAATAATTTCTGAAGGGGGTGGAGGTGAATTTCTGTGGCCCCCTTAAGGAGCCATTTTCTTGAAACAGAGCATTTATGGCTTTAATTGTTCTGCATATAACAGATGGATAAGTACATATTCTCATATACAGTTACCCTAACTTCTCTGGCACATGTTACATGTTTCCATGTTTGCCTTAGATGTTCTAGACTTAAGTCTTTTAACTGTACTGTTGTAATTTGCTGGATCTTCTCAACAAAGTGTATCAATACATCAAGAAGGTACTAAGACAAAAGATAAAAGAAGTCCCTCTATAATGGGAGGTCACACTGGCTAGATTATGGTGTCCATTATCTAGTCAAACACTAGTATAGATGTTGTTGTGAAAGCATTTTGTAGATGTGATTAACATTTACCATCAGTTAACTTTAAGTAAAGGAGATTACTTCCCACCCTTCAACTAGGGTAATTCAGTTCCTGGGTTTCGAGTAAAAAAAGGAATGTGTGTGATGGGGTAGATACTAAAGGGGAAGTTTCCACTCCTAAAAAAAATATTTAGAAAACCACTGCAGTAAACAGAGTATATTAAAAGGTAAGGCACAGGTCTGTCCAACTAGGAAAGGTCATTTTTATAAGTGGTAAGGTCTATATGATCATGACCCAATAAACAGACTGGGGTCCTCTGCAAATCTGGTAGGGTCATGATTATCCCATGATGGATACTGGCCATCATCACTGGAAATCTTCCAGACTGCTTTCTGCTTCATTCATCTCTTTTGCTTCCCTGTTTCTTCTATATCTTGTCTTCCTAGCCCTGGAAACAGAGTTGCCTCTATATTCATGCTTGTTTCTATATTCCAAATTTTACCTAAGTCACTTCTATTTGTAAGGAACTGTTTTAAATATTAACTCCACTATGACTTCAGCATCTATGTCCTACTCCCTTTTATGCATTGTAGATATGAAATGCTTCAAGGGTTCTTTGTTCCAGCTCTTCAGGACCAACTGTCTAAACCTGTTCCCTGACACCTTAAACATCTTAGTTCTTTAAAAGTAAAAAAAAAGAAAGCATTTTAAATTCTGAACATTTTTCAATTTGTTAGGAGAATGTACATAGCTTTTGGATACAAGTTCAACTATCTTAACTACTTGAATTTATTTAATTGTGTGTTTCCCTTAAGATAATTCCCTTAAGATGTTGCTTAACAAATTGATGTAGCTAATTCTTACATTCTTTTAATAGTGAAACATAAAGCCATTTTTTCTCTTTTTTCTTTATTCATTACAAATCTTGTTATTTGAAGTGACTTGGTTATTTGAAGCTGCTATCAGAAAGAATAGCTAATTTTTTCTTGTGCCTGTGATCACAAGTACCTTTCATTGACCACATTTCATAGCCAATTATTCATTGTTTCTGTTTCCTAGGGTTATAACTAATTCACTCAAATATTCTCATGGTCAATTTTTTCTCTTTCATTTTCTGTGTCTGACATACATCTTTAACGACTTTGTATTTTTTGGTTTAGTGTCTTTATAAATTTATACTTCTTATTAATTTTATGGATGTGTCTGACTTATAAAGTACAATATATGGATAATTTATTGATATATATATTTAGAAACTAAAAGAAATTTAATCACTATATGTACCTTCATCTGTAAAATGATCTTTTCTGAGTGTGTGTGTGTGTGTGTGTGTGTGTGTATGTTATGTGTGGGTTTAGATAAATTTTATCTTCATTTTCTTAGGAATCTCTTCAGTCTTCATTGATTGGCTTAAATATTTTTCTATGTATATTTCCCTTAGAAATATAAAAGATGTCTTGCTTTTTACTCCCTCAGTAATGATTTTGTTTCTTCCTTTTGAGTATGCCATAAAATGCTAACTTCCCAAAATTGTTAGGTATCTTAAATCCATCCATTGATCTTCAGTTTATATTTCTGTTTTTACATCTCCTATTAAGTTATGCTGTCTTAGGTTTGCAGGCATAGAATAATAAATTTATTTTATGATTTTACTTTTAAAAATCCTAGTGTAATATTTACTGTGCCAGCAAATCCCACAGTTAGTTGAAAATAAAAGGAACAACCACATCTCTAAATTCTAACTTTCCATGGAATATAGTACATGCTGTTCCCAGTTGGACATTGTAATGTACCAACAATATTAATTTGGAAGCATTCCAAAGGTAGAATTACTCTAGCTCTTTCTTTGGTTTCTGGCTGCCAGAATTCTGTCTACCCCACACTGTACTTCGATTATGTGCACAGATCATAATTGCTATTTTACCATCTGATTGTGTAAAGCATTTCATTCTCTCTGCTGTTATAACTAATCCATCCATGCTTTGTAGCACCAGATGGTAGGCATCCACAGCCAGTCCTAGTTAATCTGCAAACGTTCTCCATGAATACTCTATTTTTATTAGCATTTGGAAGACATTAGATCAAGAAATCAATATTGCAGAACCTCACACATAGCCACCTTCAGTTAACACCAAGTATGCTGATCAAGAGATCATACTGATGATCAGAAATTCATTTTGACTTGCTATCTTAAAGTTCAAACATTTGAAATCTAGTCCACCAGATTCCAGAGGATACATTTCTGGATCCCTACACAAAAGTTTATATAAAAATAAATTATGTGGTACTGGGAAGTATCCCTGTTCATATCAAATGTGTCCCTATTGGCTCTCTGAAACACAAGAAGTTTTCTCCCTTATTTACCATCAATGCTTGCTCTAGATGCCACTTGCTTTCCTATTTACCTCTTTTGCTGCTTCAGATCTCTGTTAATGGTATCCTGATGCTGATGATCTTGAAACCTACACAATTCTGTTGCAGTTTTCTAAAGATTCTGCTACTATTGCTGCTGCTGACTCAAAAGACACATTAATACAATAACTTTGAGTAGATACTAGTATAAATCCATGATCTCCATGTAGTCCATTAACAAGGTTATCTTTGGTATATCATGTACCCAAAAAGATGCAGCCTGTTCCTTTGACATTAGTCTAGTCCAGGTAATAAACATCGAGTTCTGCATACACTATTTAAAATTGTTTCTTAAATTATTTTCTTGGATACAGTTTTTTTTTTCTTCTCAAGCCATTTATTTCCTATAATACATCCAATGATTATTTTTTTAAATACATCTTCCCTCTTCTTTCTGAATGCAGATATAAACCACAATGATTCCGGCAGGTTCACACTTCTCAACCCAATTCTCTAACTGCCCATGTTGGAATTCCTAAAGGCAGAACAAGATACAGCAGACTAGGAGGATGCTTTTAAAGCATAGCTAACAGAGGCCCCAGGAGTGTAGACTGCTCAGATGCTTCTCTGACTTTAAGTGATGGCACCCAGCCCCACTCCCTTTCCTCACCAAAGACTGCCTAAATAGAACTTAGCTAGTCTCCAGTGAGATCTAGAGAAACAATTACAGCTGACATCATTTATCAAGCTAGGAGGAAGGAAGGAAGGGCCAAAGTATTATTATTTCCTGAGCTCCTTCCACTAATGATGAGTTTCCTGTTCCTTATCTAGACCCTATTTTCTAGATTCTGGAGAGAGAGCATCTTTATAATACATATTCATACCTGTTCTGCCATAGCTGTCTTTGAGCCCTACTAGGATGTTTAAAAGCAAGAAAAGTGAACTGTATGGTGACTAACATAACATAATAAAGAAAAATAAAATAAAATAAAAGCAAGAAAAGTGAAAATGAATCTGGCCCCCTCTTTTCCTTCCTGCTTCAGTGTTTCCTTATCCTGCCTCAGAACTGAGCACAAAATTGCCTCCATTTATCTTCAACAAGGAAGAAGAGACTTTAATTCTTTTTTTTTTTTAAGAATTTTATTTATTTATTTGAGAGAGAGAGAGAGAGAGAGAGTACGAGCAGAGGGGAGAGGGAGAAGCAGGCTCCCCCACTGAACAGGGAGCCCGATGCGGGACCCGATCCCAGGATGCTGGGATCACAACCTGAGCCAAAGGTAGACGCCCAAGTGGCTGAGCCACCCAGGCGCCCCATGAAGAACCTTTAAAATACAAGGAGTTTCTTAGCTTTGTCTGCATTCCTATAACCTTAACCAGAGCTTGGAACTTATAGCCCCAGCTTGAGGATTGTGACCCGAGAATCCAAGCCCTTCCAAGTCCTTAAACTTCTTTATTAAAGGTTTTCAAGTTTTAAAAAATAAACAGCAAATTATTTTGGTCCAATACTTAAAGCCCTTTGGTGATTCCTTTGCTTTATGTATAAAGGAATACAGGATCTCATCTCTGGAAGCCTCCACAGATCCCTTCTAAACATCTTCCCTTCATCCTCTATAATCCATCTCTATGGATATGCACATGTGTTTCCCCCTTTGTGGGTGAGCTATGCCCAATGTGCATCCCCTTTCTCACTGCCTGGCAAAATGCACCTCATCCTGAAGGTGTCAGTTTATGCTTCACGACTGCAGAAAACTTTCCAATCCAAGGTGAGCTTTTCTTGCTCTACAGTGTCATAGTCTCTCCACTCTCTTACCTCTCATCATCCTATCGTAATTTATTGTAAAATGTCATTTCTGCCACTGAATTTTTAAGTGTTCCTGACAGCAACAGGAGTCTCTGTCTTCTTGACTAGAGTATTTCCTATACTTGGCACACAGTTCCTAATGCATATAGGGCTCATTTCAAAAAATGTTAAATAAAAAATGTTAAATAAATGAGTTAAATGGATCAATAAATAACTGATTCTGCTTGTTTATTTTATGACAAGGTTGTTAACTTCTTACACCTGAATTGCTGAATTTGGTGTCCAGACTTTCCTGCTTATCTTCTACTGAAACTCCCAGCATGATTGTTGCTAAACCTTGCAACTCTCCACAGAGGCTTGTAGTGAAACAACTCTTTTATATTTTACATTTTATATCTAATCCATTACCTTCATCCTACGTCTCAAACATAAGCTCTAGGAAGTTAAGTAAATTTGGGCATAAGATTATTTCATTCTCTTCTTGTTAACTTTTATTTCTAATTGCCAAATCAAATTTTCTATAATTTCTATAATTTACAAGTTTATAGAGATCAAGAGAAACAATTACAGCTGACATCATGTATCAAGCTAGGAGGAAGGAAGGAAGGGCCAAAGTATTATTATTTGTGTGTTACATTTCAAACTCTAACATTTAGCTATAAATTTATATATAGATAAATGTCTAATATTTTATGCAGTTCAGTCAAAATTTCCATCCATCTCTTTCTCTACCTTTGGAAATCTGATCCTCTCTTTGATGCCACTCTTTTCTTCTTGAGATATTTTCTGATCTCCATACCACAGCTCTTTTCTACCTCCCATGTTCTCCCCCACACTGTAGCTATTGCTAAACTTACAAGTAATTTCAGTGCTTCGGTGACTGGTACACTTTATTGGAACTTATGTTCTTTGAGAGTAGAAACCATATGGTTTCCATTTAATGTCCTATGTAATCCTTGGTATAATGTATTGCATGTTGTTTATTTATGACAATATTTTGTTAAATGGCTGAATGCTCTTAACTATTATAAACCTGGATAATACTCAACGCTTGAATCAAAATGAAGGAAAGTTAATTCTATATCTTTAATATGGAAAATGGAGGAAGTAAGTTTCATCTTAAATATTTTTCCAGAGTTCAAGGTTTAAAATATCATCTCAATTCACTTAAGTAACAATGAACCAGAATTGAGTATGCTATAACTAAAATAATGCAATCTTCCTACAGTCCTGTCATTTCAATAAGGAGTTCTCAAATTATCTCCATATAAATTCATTTCATATAAAATATATTTCATGAAAAACTTTATTTCAGGTAAATAATCATTTCATGTAAAATTTGTATTCATGCAAACTCACCTTTTTAAAAATATTTTACTGGAAAAGTAACATTTTGTAAAAGCAAGAAAGAAAAAAAATTACAATATATCCTATTAGCCACTACCCACCCTCCAAAAAACTAATGAAGTTCAGTTAGAAAAACTAATAAGAATGATGAGTGAAGTACACAGTTTCAAATACAAGAATCAAGTTGCACTTTACATCTTTTGAAAAGTGGCCAGGTGGGGAGGAATAAATGATAGATGATTCTTTTGAATGCAGTGTTTGTCAAGCATATGGACATTTACATTAACTGGGTATCTAACTTACTTTTGGTATAGTGAAAATACTCTTATTTTACAATGTTTGAAATTATATATATTGTTTTTAAATTTGAAGACCATTTTTCTGAAATAAAATTAAGAAATTTATAAATGTGTTATGTTTATTATTTGCTTTATTATGAAGATTAGTATATGTTAATAAAATCATAAAACATTTTTAATTATTCTTTTTAATATACAAGGAAAACTTTCACAGGAAGTTTTTTTAATCATTAATATCTTTAACCATTGGACCCCCCAGTCATTGTTTTCAGATATTTATCTCAAAACAGAAATGCAACCTAAACCTGAAGCATTACTAACTGGTGTTTTACTAAGCTATATTACCAGTTGTAGAATACTAAAACTAGATACGCTTAGCAATTCTAGAAGTATCATTACCATTGAAAGTAACTCAAAGGAAAGAAGTATTCTTTTTTCCTTATTTTCCTAGAAAAGCTTTCCAAAAATCATTTTCCAGAGTGTTTTACATATCACTGTGTATCAAACATAATATTGAGTGTACTAATGAGTTGGAGAAACAAATATGCAAGCAAGTTTAATGTGCATGCTGTGAAAAGCATTACAGAAATGTTTTATATGACAAAGCATATAGGATATTCCATTGTCTTTCAAATAATCTATGCATTTATCTCAAAAAAGATACCATTATTTCAAACATTTCGGAACTTGTTTTAAAATTATACTCCAAGCCAAGGTAAAAAGTCTTATAAGAATCTCTCCCAGTACTTTAGAAACATCTGTTTGGATTAATAGCCATGTTACTTACCTGGAATGCTAACTTAGTCTCTAGACTTTGGATTTATGTAATTTCCATTGAATATTTTTAATAAAATATAATCTTATGGATAAAAATTACTCACTATTAAAGCTTTAACAAGAAAATATGACAGAGGCTTCACTTCCATTTTCAAAGCAAGTATTCCAAAGTTAGTTGCTTCAGAAATAAGAGCACAATTTATTTATTTATTTTTTTAAAGATTTTATTTATTTATTTGACAGAGAGAGAGAGTGGAATCACAAGTAGGCAGAGCGGCAGGCAGAGGGAGAGGGAGAAGCAGGCTCCCTGCTGAGCAGGGAGCCCGATGCGGGGCTCGATCCCAGGACCCTGAGATCATGACCTGAGCCGAAGGCAGACGCTTAACTGACTGAGCCACCCAGGCGCCCCATGAGCACAATTTAAATAAGTATTTAGAATGAAAAGCTTTCTACCTCATTGGGATAATACTTTTTTTGACTAGATATTTGGCACATTCTATAGATCAAAATCATATTAGTTTTTTAGAAATTTTACACTTAGAAATTGACCATTCAATAAAATATTAAAAGCACCAAGTTGAAAATCATGAAAAGAATATCAAGGAATTTTAAAATTTATATTGCTTATTTTTCTTGTTAGAAAAATCAAATTGGCAATAAAATTTGTAATAGTCTGAAATCAGGAAAGGAAAGAATTAAGGAAAAATTCTTAAGATAAAACACACATTATTTGTGTTGTTTTTTTTTTTTAAAGATTTTTTTATTTATTTATCTGACAGAGAGAGAGCGAGAACAAGTAGGCAGAGAGACAGGCAGAGGGAGAGGGAGAAGCAGGCTTCCCGCAGAGCAGGGAGCCCGATGCGGGGCTCGATCCCAGAACCCTGGGATCATGACCTGAGCCGAAGGCAGCCACTTAACCGGCTGAGCCACCCAGGCGCCCCTAAAACACACATTATTAAAAAATATTCCTGGACGCAAAGGCTGTTTGTACATGTCCTACTTTCTAAATTTAGTTAAGGTAAATTTAGTAATATTTCTCCCATCATCAATTTATTAGCTTCTACTTCTGCTATTAAATAAATCATGTTTATACAGGTAACAGTAACTCCTTATGAATACATATATTTGATGCATTAAATATGTATTGAGTACCTTTGTATGAGTAATTATATGTGATACAGGGACACAGATATTTTAAAGAAATTTAGACTTATTTTTACTATGTAGAGTAGATTATCAGAATTAACAATAACATGAGATAAATTATCTAAATGTTCTAAGGAATAAACAAAACTAGGTTGTGAATATCAGAGGAAAAATGAATTTTGATAAGATATAAGAAATTGGGGCGCCTGGGTGGCTCAGTTGGTTAAGCAACTGCCTTCGGCTCAGGTCATGATCCTGGAGTCCCGGGATCGAGTCCCGCATCGGGCTCCCTGCTCGGCAGGGAGTCTGCTTCTCCCTCTGGCCCTCCCCCCTCTCATGTGCTGTCTCTCTCATTCTCTCTCTCTCAAATAAATAAATAAAATCTTTAAAAAAAAAGAAAAAAGAAAAAAACTTTAAAAAAAAAGAAATTAAAGGAATGTACACAAATGTGGCATTTGGGTTGACCTTTTGAATGATGAGTGGCTTGAAAGGAAACAATGGGAGAAGAGCATTGGAGCACAAAGAATGGCATAAGTAAAAAATGAGAAGATATTATGGGTAAGTAATACGGTGAAGTGGTGTGAAATGACACAATACATTGGCACCTCATTTCAGTAGGCTTTTGTATAATGCTCTTTGAGAAAGAGATGAGCAGATCTGTTTTAATTAGAATTCCTATTAGCATGAAAGGTGTGTATGTAAAAGATTAGAAGCAAGAAAATCAACCATTGACTTTATTTTATCAGTTTGTTTTATCTACTAATTTTTAGAGAGCATAGTCTGCATCTCTTTGACATATTTATAGTTCCACTTTAGTAGACACCACACACATATACACACACTCACACATTTGGAAGAAAATTGTTCTTTGGGGTATGTGTGTGTGTGTGTGCATATAAATTTTATATATATATAATATTTTTATATTTATTTATATTTTTGATATATATTCATTTAGTGATCAGTGATTCATTTAGCGATTCAAAGAAGGACATACTACTCTGATTTTTTAAACTAATTTTACAAACTACTAACTTGGGTTGTATAAACTGGTCATTTTCAGTGACATCTGCTTTAGTTTTTTTTTTTAATTTCTTTATCATTTCTCTGGTGAAATAAAGATGCAAATCAGGAAGAAAAGTATTTAATTTGGTAGCAGCTGTATTTCCTCACATTGTTCACAGATGGGATAGAAACAGCAACAGGAAAGCTAATCTGTAGTTGGTGAGGAAGTCATATACATTTTGAAATTCTCTCAGTGTTTTCTTAAATTGGCATTAGAACTTCTTTTTGAATATTTATGCCTACAAAATCATCTTGATTTTCAAAATCCCAAATTTAATGATCTATTTCACTTTTTAGGTCAAAATTAGCAATTTGAATGGATACTTTGTATAATTTCAATGTCTTTAATTTTAAAGCAAATAATGTTCCTTGATTTTACTTTAATGGACATAAAATATTGGATTTATTTAATTGCCATCAAAAGGTTTTATTAATTCCAAGTTGGGATAATGGTAATAGTAGACTGTTCACCCTCTCTTTCATATGAAAGTATATCTCATCAGACCACATAACTTCGTTGTAGCTCTGTCAACCATTCTTATTCCTTCATACATACCAATTTTCATGTGGGTTATTAATTATTTCAGAAGGATTAGGGGTATTTTAGCAATGGAAAATATGTGACAAATTGTGACAGTAATAGTGTTACTATATCTTGGGATTTTCCCTTCATCCCCCCCCCCCACTTCTTTTAGTCTTTTCTTGGTAACACTAACCAGTTGTACATGTTACTCAGTACTACTTTCTCTCCAGAATTTCAAGTTTTTCTGACAACTCTTCTTTCCTTACTTCTGCAATTACTTTTCTCTTTCACCAGCTTACACAGGTGCGCATACACACACACACACACAATTGTGGAAGTTAAAAGGACTTTATTAAAAACAATGAGATGTGTGGAAGATGATCTATATGTGGTTTGAGCTCAACCTTAACATCTTTTTTTGTGTTAATTTTGAAGTACTTCACAAATGCATGCCAATTTGGAAAAAAGAATGTGTTTGCCAAAAGTTACAATACCCTAAAACCTGATATGTATCAAATAAAATATAATTTAACCATTAATTCAACATTTAATATAAATATCAAAATGTATTGATTTCAAAAGAAAATATCAATAAAGTGACTAGATCTAAAACACAAAGTAATTTTGGTAACAATGTTTAATGGCATCATTCCATAGAAAATCTAGTAAATATTTAAACATGTTTAAAGTAAGTAGAGCATTTTGAATCCTTGAATAGATTAAAACTTTCTTATATTTAACATCTACTAAAACCTGGGAGAAGATATTGCTTCTTTTTCATGGAAAAAAATAGAACTTCTCAGGAAAATACTGTCTCATTCTCCAACCAGCAAGCTACCAATTCACTGGTATTGGTATCTACGTGCTTTATATATCTTCAACTGAAAATGGGTGAGCTCTCTCTTCTCCTATACAAGGTTCCTGTAGGTTAAAAATAACTGCACATCCTTTGCTATGCCTCCCATTAACAGGTGAACTTTTATATCCCTTCCCTTGAATCTGATTTGGTGTAGGAACTTGCTTAACTAATAAATTCCAACAGAGTGAAGTTCTGAGCATTTTGAGCTAGGTCATAAGATGCTATGCAGCTTCTGCTGAGACTCTCTTGGCCCTATTCCTTTCAGGTTCTTTCATGTCTTTAAGATCTTTGACTGCTATAAAACTGCTCTGTTGGATTGGCTATGTGAAGGCATTTTGGTCAACCGTTCCAGCTAAACCCAGCGTTCTAGTCATCCCTGCCAAGGCACCAAATCTGAGAGAGAAGTCATTTTAGTCCTCCAGATGAGCTTCTCTGCCAGAGAATTAACACCATGTGATTCTAGTCAACAGCTCCTAAAGTAAGAGAACCAGCCAGCCCAGGCCTGCTCCAATTTCCAATTCACAAGCCTGTGCAATATAATATACTGTTTCCTATTTTAAGCCAGTATATTTGGAGTGCTTTGTTATGTAGCAATAGATGACAAGAACAAAAACTAGCAACTTGTGTACTAGATTTCATCTCCTTTAGTATTTCAGGTGTTTTGTTCCCTCATCACATTTTCGCCTTTTGCAATTATCTTTTTTTTTTCATTGGTACTGATTGCCCATTCCCATCTAACATGCTGTGATATTTTTCTTCTTAAGAAAAAAAAAAAAATTCCTTTTGGAGCACCTGGGTGATGCAGTCAGTTGACCATCCAACTCTTGATTTCAGCTCAGGTCATGATCTCAGAGTCATGAGATCGAGCCCCGCCTCAGGCTCCACACTTAACGGGGAGTCTGCTTGAGATTGTCTCTCCCTCTCCCTCTGCCCCTCCCACTCATGCTCTCTCTCCCAAATAAATAAATATTAAAAAAATTAAAAAATAATAATTCTTCTTACACACTATGTCTCCTTCCATCTAGTTCCCATTTTCTGTTATTCCTTCTTCTTCATTTCTATTAAAGTTTATACCAAAGTTTTCAAAAAACGACATACAAATTGTCTTTATTTCCTCACTTTCTATCCCCTTTTTTAATCCACTCCAAATATTCATCAGACTGTCTTATCAAAGATACCTAATATTGTCAAATTTAATATCTACCTTTTAGTTATGAATTCAAACTCTCAAGAGTATTTTATACCATCTACATAAATATTTCTGTACTTACAGAAATTCTTTCTTCACTGTGTTTCTGAGGAGATACACTATTCTGCTTATTCCTTCTACTTCACTGGCCAATCCTTTTCCACCTTTTTTTCTAATTTTTTCTCCTCTCTTTCTGAAAACAAAATGTTGCAATGTCCCCAGACTCTTGTGCATCTCAAGGGATTGCATTTGATTGGAGAATGTACATTTCCTTACAAAGAGCAGGATGGCATGTATGAGAGTTGACAGAATAATCAGTGCAAGCTCTTTTCCTGAAGTAGGATGCAAATTCAACTAAGAATGACAATAGGAAGGAGATGGTGAAGAGTAAAAGAGTAGAATGTGGAATCATTTTCTAGGAAAGCAGAGAGACTGAAAGGAAATGCGAATTAAAATATGATTGTTGGGAAGAACTGAGGCCCCATTTGAGGTCAATATTCATAATTAAAACAAGTTTCACTTATCCCCCCCGGTCTGTGCATGCATACAGAGAGATTGAGATAAAGCTTCTTTATTTTTATCTAACAATATTTATTCTTTCCTCCAGCTTCTTTATACTGCACAAAATTGAATTCAGTCAAAAAAGCACAATGGGAGATAGGAGGTAGCATAAAAAAGCCTATAAATATGGCATGGTACCTCTTCTTTAGCTATGTATTTCTTTTCCTCCATACACCCTTATTGGCGCTAATGTCTTCATTTATTGATGAAGCAATCAGGAAATTAGATTTGGTAGATAAGCTTAAAATAATGATACATTTGAAACAATGGCAGTGTAACACATGTAAAGATTGAGCTATTATGTGCTGTGCATTATAAATAAATGCCATCAATCATCTCCTGGTACTTATAAGCAAATAAAAATAAGTTTAAAAATCCTCACTTTTTCTTCATATTTCAGATTTAACATACCATTTCAAGGCAAACACTGAGATATGCATAGATAATAAGGATAACTTCCAAGAAAACTTGCTCTAATTCTAATACGAGTAACACACCATCTAACAGTTGAAATGCTGGATCATGTCCCCAAATCCTAGAGAAATAGTGAAAAAGATTCAATACTGAACTTATTGGAAAAGCATATGTATCAAATTATATGAATCTCCTTGTTAAAGTCAGTTTTATCTCTGCTTTGTCAGTTGAGCTCTTCTGTATGAGATATATAATAGCATAATGTGTGTGTAGTTTTCCTTTCAGTTCCTTCTCCTATCACACACCAATGTAGCAGGTCAGAGTGACTAGCAATACTAATTCCTAAATTACCAGGTATTATGAGATACATACAAAGTCCCTTTTGGAAAATACTATATGAAATGTTATCTACAGTAATGTAATATACATAGCAATTCTATGTTCTAAGCTAAGCAGAATTTATGAAATAATGGTTATATATCTATCCAAGGGAATAAGTGCTATATAGTAAGACTATAGGTCGGTGACTGGACTTTAAATTGGCCCCGATCATGTTGTTTAATGCTAGCAAATAGCAGTGCCAATAAAAGCTGGTTGCCAAAGAAGGGCATTTTCAAAGTTACACATCATGAACATTTTCTTATCAGGACCCATTACAAGAAAAAGTAAGAGGAATTTCAATAAATTGTCTATTTTTAAATGTTAAGTAGCAAGGCAGAAAGCAACGGCCATTTCTTTGGGCATAATCATAAAAAGCAGAAAGTCACGTGCCGATTATGAGGTACCATATGCAGGAAAAATAGCAACACACAGAGTATCCATTTCTATTTTTAATCATCTCTTTAAGTAAAGAAGCATTAGATGTAAACAGACATACTAGGAAAAATTTCATAATTGGTTGAATATTAATAAGATTTAGAACCAGTTATATCTTTATGATCTCCCCCCAAAATAAATTTATTTTAGTAACTGAGGTGTACTAATCACATACAGCTTGTATGGCAGGCCAGACCTGCTGCAGAGTTTTGTTGTTGTTTTTGTGGGCCCCTGTAAAAGCAGCAGCTTTGGGGGTCATTTGTAAAACAGCATGGGGTAGCACACCCAAATGATTGATAGTCCAGTAGGTGTTGTGCCTCTTCTTTGGTTTTAGGAGGGACCAGATGCAGCAACTTATCCTTCACCTTAGAGGAGACACCCAACAAGCTTCCGACTACTGGACTTGTAGAAACTTTGGTGAGATGGAAAGCTCTTGAATTGGCGTGGGGGCATTATTTCCCACCCTTAGACGAACAAATGTTCCACTCATACATCTAGACTAATTGCTACTTAGCACTCACCAGGTCCAATCAGCACAATAGCATCAATGTAATGTACCATCATGGTATCTTTTGAAAAGGAAAGGCAACCAAGGTCCTAGTGGACTATATTATGACAAAGAGCCAGACAGTTGGTAAAACCTTGAGATAGCACAGTGTCGTATTGCTGACTTGTCAGCTGAAAGCAAACTATTTCTGGTGGCTTACTAACAGGTATTTTTAAAAATGCCAGATCAATAGCTGTCTCCCAGGTACCAAGGGTATGTTAATTTGTTCAGGTAATGGAATTATCTGGATCGGCAACTGCAACTTGAGTCAACACATGATTACCATACTTTTCTGTCATTTTTCAGACCCATCTGTTTTCTGTGCAAGCCAAATAAGCAAGCTGAACTGGGATGGATGTGGTAGAAGTAACCATCCCTGCATCTTTCAAGTCCTTGATGGTGGCACTCATCTGTGAAATCCCTCCAGGATTGTGGCATTGCTTTTGGTTAATTTCTTGGTAGGTAAATGTGATTCTAGTAGTTTCCATGTGGTCTTTCCAACCAAAATAGATCTAATTCCATAGGTCAGGGGACTGATGTGGGGATTCTGCCAGTTGCTGAATATTTTTATTCCAATTAATAAGTTACAGAATGTAGAAATAATCACTGGATGTGTTTGGAGAGCCACTAGGACCACTGTGAGATGTATCTCACCTAAAACCTCATTGATCACTTGACCTCGTTAAGCCCCTTCTCTGACTGGGTGACCACAGAGACATTTTGAGGTTTCAGAAATTTGTGTCAGTTCAGAGCTAGTTGTCCAGCATATCCCCAAAAATTTGATTATTTCCCTCTAACCGATGCACTATCACCCTGGTACATGGCTCTAAGAACTTGTGGGTAGGGCTGGGAGAAAGACTATAAATTTTTAGCAGTGTAATAGTGTTCTTTATTGAGGAGGTCCAGCTTCCCTTATATTCAAACTGGTCTGAGTCTATAAACTGGCTCAAATCTGGGGAAGTTATTGCAGGGTTAGGACTATATTTTAGTTATTCAGATTAAACTAATGTTCACTAGACTTAGAACATTCCCACCCGTACAGGTCAAGTAAGAATTTAATAGACTGCCTACCTATTTTTATTTTATAGACACCATGATCATCTGGTCAATTCCGTAGGTTTCAGGGAGTCAGACTATTCTAAGAACTGCTTGTCTCTGCTGTCCATTATGGTAAACACATCTACCTTGTCTTTGCTGATTAAGTGAAGCTACTTGGCTTCTGCTAATCTGGGTCCTTATTAACCCCATTGCCTTAGGGATCCAGATTTGATGATAGCAGTCCCCACTCTAATTTCTAACCTACAGAGGCAAGCAACCACAGGACATTTCAAAAATTCTAAGGCTCCTTTCACAAAATTATTTCTCAAAGTCAGGTTAAAAATGGTGTCTTCTGGAATCTTACAGGTGAGTGAACTTGCAATATAAATCCACTCTAACATTCAAACCTCCCTAAGTTTTTTGATATCTTCTTCTATTGTATAAGATAGTCTGGAATTTCAACCTCACTAAACTGTAGGATACCCTTGGATCCATGTTTCAGGCGACTAACCAAACTGTTAGAGCCCTCTTGACCTCTTTAAGCTAAAGCACTGAATGTAGAATCTCTGCTTAGCGGACCTATATCAAAAGGTTTGACCCGATACAACTTTATATTCTTTTGACTATAAGTCAGTGTTTTTAAGATCCCCTTCTGTATATGTTCCCCAGATTTCTGTCTATATAAATGGGAAAAAAATGCAGTTCTTTTGGTGTATAGACTATGCCCTCGTGGGACACAATTTGTACATTATGATTTGGAATCTTCTGGGATTTGTGTCTTTTGTAAATTCACCAAAATGTTTACTAAATAAATATCATTATACCTATATAAGGCACTCTGTTCCATTCCCTTTAACAGGCCATCATCTTTGTAATAAAACACAATTTTAAATTGGAAGTTTTGATCGCAGTGCCAAGAAGCAAAAAGCAAAATTTCAGAGAAGATATTTGAAATTAGTCAAAGTACTTTTAACCTCCATACCCATATTTAAGGTATTAAAAGTGTCAATATGGGGAGATAAAAAAAAATTAGGATCTACGTTTTCCATGATAATGCTCAATAGTTATAAATCAGTTTATATGTGACCACCAAATGCATACTTTATAAAAGTAATGATAGTGCAAACATAACAGACTACTCAGGTAATATAGAGTATTTGGTACAAATGTCCACTTAATATTAACTAAAGGTCACTTATGCCAGAGAAAAAAACTGAAAACTTAAATAATCTTGAAACTTGATCGATTATGATTAAAGTAATTAGATAGGCATATGACTCATATTTTCACTTTCTTTTCCCTTTTTAATTTCACTAGAAATAGCTGAAAAATGTGTTTAGAGACAACTGATGAAATTTCAGATTTTGGTGATGTGAAATTAAAAAGAGCTCTGCATTGGGATGCCTAGGTGGGTCAGTTGCATAAGTGTCTGACACTTGATTTTGGCTCAGGTCATGATCTCAGGGTCCTGATATCAACCCCACATCCATGCCCAGCACAGACCCTGCTTAAGATTCTCTCTCTCTACATTTATATCTTTGGGGTAAATACCCAGTAGTGCAATTGCTGGGTCGTAAGGTAGCTCTATTTTCAACTTTTTGAAGAACTTCCATACTGTTTTCCAGAGTGGCTGCACCATCTTGCATTCCCACCAACAGTGTAGGAGGGTTCCCCTTTCTCTGCATCCCTGCCAACATCTGTCATTTCCTGACTTGTTAATTTTAGCCATTTGGACTGGTGTGAGGTGGTATCTCATTGAGGTTTTGATTTGGATTTCCCTGATGCTGAGCGATGTTGAGCCAAAGGGGTACATGTACCCCGATGTTTATAGCAGCAATGTCCACAATAGCCAAACTATAGAAAGAGCCAAGATGTCCATCGACAGATGAATGGATAAAGAAGATGTGGTGTACACACACACACACACACACACACACACACACACACACACACACACAGAGACTGGAATATTATGCAACCATCAAAAGGAACGAAATCTTGCCATTTGCAACGACGTGGATGGAACTGGATGGTATTATGCTGAGCGAAATAAATCAATCAGAGAAAGACATGTATCATATGCTCTCACTAATATGAAGAATTCTTAATCTCAGGAAACAAACTGAGGGTTGCTGGAGTGGTGGGGGGTGGGAGGGGTGGGGTGGCTGGGTGATAGACATTGGGGAGGGTATGTGCTACGGTGAGCGCTGTGAATTGTGTAAGACTGATGAATCACAGACCTGTACCTCTGATATTGATGTCTAATTTGGTTTATCATTGTCATTTGTAAACAAATTAATAAATTTATTAATTTAAAAAAATTAAAAAAATATTCTCTCTCCCTCTCCCTCTGCCCCTCCCACTGTTTGATCTCTCTCTTAAAAAAAAAAAAAAGCTCTGCATTATATTTCCTTTATCTCATGTTTTATTAAAAAGTAGACATCACCCAATTAATAATACTAACCTATGTCCAAAATCTTTCTTTTCAGGGCACCTGGGTGGCTCGGTCGTTAAGCATCTGCCTTCGGCTCAGGTCATGGTCCCAGGGTCCTGGGATCGAGCCCCACATCGGGCTCCCTGCTCCGCGGGAAGCCTGCTTCTCCCTCTCCCATTCCCCCTGCTTGTGTTCCCTCTCTCACTGTGTCTCTCTCTATCAAATAAGTAAAATCTTAAAAAAAAAAATCTTTCTTTTCTTGGTAAAAAAGAGTATTAAGTCACCGTTTCAGTTTTATGATTTTATTACAAGAATGTTCTTTGGGAAACAAATTTGTTAATATTTATAAATCATTTAAAGATGAATATCACTGAGCTAATTATATATCATTAAAGCAGAACCTTTTAAAAACTCAGTGATATTAAGTGCCAAATAACAAATTCAATACATGATTTTTGATCAACTTCCCAAATCACTGCCTGCTTTCTAACAAAAATGCCATTTTAAGACATAACTTTTTGAACTTTTCTCTTCATAAAATTTATATTAATAGTTCATGGATAATTATAATTTTCAGGTTTTTCAGAGATTTTATAAAATAATTTTAAATAAGATTACCATATTTCCAAGGTGGTAGTACAAAATAGTCTATATTTGTATTTTCCTAATATTCAATAGGCTAGTTTTACAGATATTTAAATCAACCTGCCTTATATATATATATGTTACATGATTATGCAGATTCTCTGAGTATTTGATAGGGAACTAGGATACACGAAGTCAATGTATATGGATGTTAAATAAATAAAAAATACTTTTCTCAAATATTTCAAGTTGATTCATTTATTTTATTAATTAAATTAATTAGGTTAAGGCTAGGCTACTGTAAAAAAAGAAAAGAAATTTAAAAAAGAGAGGGAGAGACCCAATAAAACAGGAGGTTAAAGAATAAAAAAGTCTTTGTCACTGTTGCTGTTTCTCTTTCAAATAGTCCTGAAATGTACATTTTAAATATAAAAAGCAGCTCCATTTCTCTGTTATACATGACTGCTTCCAATAGATGTTTCATTATCCTCCAAGAGATTTTAGTCCTCTGTGCTGGGGGGATGAGATTGTCCAGGGCAAAAGATTTTCTTTTAAGAAAGTAGATATGAGGAGTGCCTCAGTGGCTAGCCGGTTAAGTGACCGATGCTTGATTTCAGCTCAGTTTCTGATCTCAGGGTCATGAGATCGAGCCCCACATCAGGCGCTGTGCTGGGCATGGAGCCTGTTTAAGATTCTCTCTCTCCCTGTCCCTCTGCCTCTCCCCACCCTGCTCAGTCTCTCTCTCTCCGAAAAAAATAAAATAAAATAAAAGTAGGTATGAAATACCCAGAGCAATTTTGCTTGAACTCTGCTTGCAGTAAGCCAGTCACATAGCTAGAGTCATGGGAAGATGGAAAATGTAGTCTACACATGAGCAGTCATATGTTCACAAAGAAAACAACAATCAGTCATTCTTTCAAGATTACACTGTTCATCTATTATACGTTAACCTCTGTGCTGGGCACTATATTAGGTACTGCATTATGGTGCGATATAAAAATATTCAAGAACTGGGTTCTGACCTACAGAAAGGGAGGATCTGTTTTAATTCTAAGTGATGAATGATAGGGACCTCTTGTGAAGTATAGACATTTATTTCAAAGAAAGAAGGTCATATAGAACCTGAAGGATCAAGTTAGTTTTTGCAGAAGAGCTTTATGAGTCTCAGAGGAAGACAAGGATTTATATAGATGGAAAGAGGAATGTGAGAGGTCGAAAGCCATTCTTCCAAGGATGAGTAGAATGTGGGAAAATAAAAATTTCCATTCTAAAACTGTATGTAATACAGCTATATTTTAGAAAGGGTTCAGATGAAAATCTAGAAAGTAGAATATACAAAAGAAATAGACAATCAGAGTACTGAAAGCCAGAATGTAAATTTGGGATATTCTGTAATAGTTAGCACTAATAAAAAATAAAAAGAAATAATCAAAATACCATCCATTTAAAATACGGCCTTTCCAAAAACCATGTATATTTTAACAAACAAAAAAACAAACAAACAAAACCCAATTAAATAAAACCTGAAAAAAAAGAGAAAATGTTTATGGCCCAAAGTAATACCATAATCAAAAATAAATAAAAGCGGGGCACCTGGGTGGCTCAGTCGTTAAGCGTCTGCCTTCAGCTCGGGTCATGATCCCAGGGTCCTGGGATCGAGCCCCGCGTCGGGCTCCCTGCTCGGCGGGAAGCCTGCTTCTCCCTCTCCCACTCCCCCTGCTTGTGTTCCCTCTCTCGCTGTGTCACTCTCTGTCAAATAAATAAATAAAATCTTTAAAAATAAATAAATAAATAAATAAATAAATAAATAAATAAATAAATAAAAGCAGTTCCCAAGAACATATGTTTTCTGGTATCTAATTCAAATAACAAGCTATTAGAGCAGATACCCATGTTTCCCATGAAATTCTATATATCTAAGTGCTAAAATACTGCCATAGATTAAATCTGTCATATCATGCTACAGCAGGATCCCTAGAATTTATTAGAAATACTAACTTGCTGCTATAGTAACCTAATGTGTCGCAGTTGTGAAAATCTCTTGATGAATTTGAAATTAACCCATGTCACTAAATAAAATGTCAGAAAATCACCAGTGACTTCAAATAAAATGGAAATAGCTGGTTACTTAAGTATAGAGCATCAAAATATGGTTAATCATAGCTTTGTGGGGAAAAAAAATAAAATCATTTCAGAACTTCCCTGTAATTGAAATGCAGCAACATGCCTCTATCCAACCTGATGATGGCCAACTGCAGTAACTGCTGACCCAGGCAAAACAGAAATATTATTTCACCCTAAACCTCTTGAATCCTCTCCTAAAATGCTACGCTTCTTTAAGATGAACCTGACAGAATTTGACACTCACACAAAAGCCCTGTATGGTAGGCTTGTACCAAGCATCACTGTGACATTCAGAGATATTCTGGTTTTGGCAACTGTTTGAGATTTGTGGCTCTCCTTTGACATTTACAAAGACTCTAAGACTATTTCCGAAAAGGGCTGGAGCATTTCACTAGATATGTGGTTTCTTCAAAGGCCACGTTCAGATGAAAGTTTCTACGAAACTCTGGGTGGAAGTAACATGGGATTGGACTAGAAAAGTATTTATTTTATTTGAAATAAGAAAGGCAAAAGTAAACAGATGGCTGGTTCTACAAAATCTAAATGACAGTGAAAAATAAAAAGTCAACATTTCTTTGTTTTGTCTTTCTGGCTGCTAAAGTTTCAACATGCTCTTGTTTGTCTTTTGTAGAATAGCACTCATCATATAGAATAATTCTTGTGGCTCTTTGAGTATACTCACACTAATTAGTATATCCTTTCAAGACACTTTTTTTGGTACTATGACCAGTTTAAATTATTATAGAAATTTATTTTGCTTTAACGGATGCTGAAGTTAAGTTAGAAATCTATGAACCTCCTTGCTGGATGAACCAAGTTTAGGAAGCTTATGTGAGTAATGAGATTTAGAAATACGATAAAAATCCTGAGAGGATGTGAAATACAGTGAGGGCAGCAGGTTAGACTTTAAACCACATTTTTACTTCCTTCAGCCTTAATTTTTTGATCTGTGAAAGTGTGAATTTGGTAACTAATAACTACCATGCAACATCCGCAAAGAAATTTGTATTTTTTTATGTCAGAATTTGATAGGAAAGACAGCTTTTAATAGTACTCAGAATTAGTTTTGACAATTAAATATATATATGTAACCTAAAGGATCAATTAAGATTTTGCAGAAGAAAATATAAATGTGTATGTGTATTCATATTTATATTTTTATTATGTGTGTATGCACATATATCGTGTATGGGTGTGAACTTGTACTGCAATGAAAACTAAAGAAGTATATATTTATGAAGATGCTAATTTAGGTATCTGTTGTTCTCCTCATAAAATTCACTGTCCTTTTTCTAGGAGACACTGAGCCTGTGAATGCTTGGTACTTAGCAAGGATGCAGAGCCAGATCAGATATCAATCCTGACTCCCTCCATACCCAGGCCGCCCTCAAGCAGATATTATATAGGGCTGGAGTTTCACCAGGTCCACTTGATAACACATTTAATCCTCACTACATAGGACTTTCAAAAGTTGGCAATTCATTCTAACAAGTCTCCACAGGGAAAGAGCCACACTATATTTGAGAGGTGAGAGTTTCTCACAGTAGGATGCTGAGTTTTCTCTGTTATTCTATTACCTACATTAATGAATCACTGATGTCAGGTTGAGGCTAGTTTCTTGGCCCAGGTGTACTTGTGAGGACATGATTTGTGCATCTGAATGAGATGTATATTCCTCATCTCTAAGAATTTTCCACATGTCCTTGAAAATGTTCCTTCCTCTTGGAATCTGTTTGCTGTCAACACTGACCAGCTTTAGGATTTTAATGACTTCACAATGTTCTAACTGAAGACTCTCCCATGATGAGGCCCATGAGATTCTCTTGATGAGAACAGAGTGCCTAGTGTACTTATATGGGTACCATATAAACAAAAATGTGAAAAAGGCGGCATTTTTAGTTTTCAATCCCCCAGGCACAGACTTTAAAGCAAGGATATAAGAATACAAGTAGTATATTTGGGAAGAGATTCAGAGAATCTGAATTGAGGAGTGGAACAGTAAAACAGGAAAGGAACACCAATCAATAAAGAATGCTTTATCAAGTGCACTGCCACCATGGATAGCTGGAACTTAGTCCTGTTAGTTGCCAGTGAAGAATACAGCACAGGAAGAGAACTGTGGCCACAGCTAAAGTAGCAAGATTACCTCAGTTCATAAAGGCCTAACTAGATGGAGATGGAACAGAATGGGGGAGATTATATACCTATACCTATTGTCTACGACTATACCTATATCTATACATATGTACAGATACGATACAGATGTGACATATGTCTACAGACACAGACACAGATACAGATACAGACAATGTCTTTATCTGTCAAAATACTAAAACATCCTCCAGAATCAAGGGCAATGTAAGTCTCTTCTTGAAGAGGTACATGTCAAACCTCTGAAAGAAAAGCTGGAGGAAAATTATCTGCAGTTTC
This sequence comes from Phoca vitulina, assembly GCF_004348235.1. Lineage (NCBI taxonomy): Eukaryota > Metazoa > Chordata > Mammalia > Carnivora > Phocidae > Phoca > Phoca vitulina. Next base: position 48,947,350 of record NW_022589708.1, read on the forward strand.
TGCAAAATCCTCCAAACTATATTATTTCACCAAAGGGAAGAAGATGTGGCTTCTCCTTTAAACTCTGATTCTGTCATCACTGGAATAAATCACAAAAGTGTAACATCATAGTAAATGACCAGAACACAGAGATGAAATAAGGGGGGAAAAAAGAGATTCCATCCTTTCATCTAAATTTACAAATACATTATGTAAATTAAACAAAAAAGTTAAGAATAAAAGACCAAGGTCAAAAATACTACTTTGAAAAATACTTAATGATATTTAAGAGAGACAGAAATGACAAGCTTTGAGAACTGTTGGATGCAACCATTTAGAAAAGTGAATACAGTATCAGTTTGGTGGAATAAAAGTGGTATCTAAATAACTCTATTCACCACTGTTACCACACCTAGAGCACCGGGTCTAAGAATGAATGCTCTTTTCCTTGTTGTCACCCAAGATATCTGTCCTGGCCTTATCCCTCTCACAAACCATGCCCCAGTAAAAATTAAAATATCTGGCTCTTTAATCTGATTTTTAGTACCTGTTCCTAACATCTTGATTTCGACAAACCGTCCAGTCTCCTTTTTTTATGAACTCTGGTTTTCCACCACATTAATATTTGTATCCTTGATTAATTTTAGTATCTTTCATATCTTGGGATGAAAGACCTCTACTGTTTGTTCTAGCAAATAAGAACATTGTCTCTCGAGTCCACTTCATCTCTATTTTTAAACAGATGAGAGGACATGGAGATATTTGACTTGGAATCCAAAACGACCATGACTTCTATCCATTACCATCCACGAAAGGATGGCAAAAAAATCAGTGAAGAATTACAGGATCACAACATGGGGTGGTGCAATCATATGACAGCAGTTTTTTGAGGCATCGTGAATTAATACTACAGACTTCCCTTTTTTCTACAAATGCATTTTTTTTTAAGATTTTATTTATTTATCTGACAGAGAGACACAGCGAGAGAGGGAACACAAGCAGGGGGAGTGGGAGAAGGAGAAGCAGGCTTCCCGCCAAGCAGGGAGCCCGATATGGGACTCGATCCCAGGACCCTGGGATCATGACCTGAGCCGAAGGCAGACGCTTAACAACTGAGCCACCCAGGCGCCCTCTACAAATACATTTTTATATGAAATCCCTGACTTTAGGGCAGGTCATGTGATGAAGGGTGGCTCTTTAACTGGAGTGTCTTATCAGAGTATGGCAGACAGACGGGATATTTTGCATTGTGAGGTACTAAGGAAAGTGGGTATTTTCTTCTAGATCATAAAGATTAGATCCTTGCCGGGCGCCTGGGTGGCTCAGTTGGTTGGGCGACTGCCTTCGGCTCAGGTCATGATCCTGGAGTCCCGGGATCGAGTCCCGCATCGGGCTCCCTGCTCGGCGGGGAGTCTGCTTCTCCCTCTGACCCTCCTCCCTCTCACGCTCTCTGTCTCTCATTCTCTCTCAAATAAATAAATAAATAAATCTTTAAAAAAAAAAAAAAAAAAAGATTAGATCCTTGCCTTTGGAAGCCACACAAATTGCCCATGACTCCAAGTCTGCATTAAAACATCAAGGCAGACTAATGGATTTTAATGCAACAGAGTATGAAAAGTTCAGTTCAATGGCTTTTTTATTCCATACTGCAACTAACCTTACTTTACCATTTGTCAAGTTTTGGTGTAGTATCAAAGTCACAGTTATCTAGAAAGTTTATTAAAAATTCTGTTTTCCAAATCCCTATATATATAGTCTATTTTTTATGTACTTCATTCAAAATCATTTATCACAAACAATTGAAGGCAGAAGCAGTTGTGACACATTAAGGAGGTTTTGAAAAATATAACAATGCAACTCTTTTCACCACATTTGCTTTAATTTTTTAAAACATACTCATTTTAGGGGCGCCTGGGTGGCTCAGTTGGTTAAGCGACTGCCTTCGGCTCAGGTCATGATCCTGGAGTCCCTGGATCGAGTCCCGCATCGGGCTCCCTGCTCGGCAGAGAGCCTGCTTCTCCCTCTGACCCTCCCCCATCTCATGTGCTCTCTCTCTCTCATTCTGTCTGTCTCAAATAAATAAATAAAATCTTTAAAAAAAAAAAAAAAAATACTCATTTTAAAACATGGTCTTTATTTTATCATGTAATGGTTATGTTTTTATATTTAAAGAAATAACTGTATAAATTCCTTTTAAATTTTCTTAGTGTTAATCTCCAGTGCAATTTTGTGGAAGGGGCCTTGTTACTGCTGGGTGATGGTGAAAGTTCAGTCCTCTCTAACATCACCCTGGCAGAAATGGGGACGGTGGTGCCTTCTTACAAGTGGTGGAGGCAAAATTCTAGTCTCCCCATGTGGTCTGACACCAGGAGAGGGTGGGCTCCCTACTTTCAAGAGACGATGAAAATCTTGGTCCTCAACTCGGGGTTCTCGAACATCACTGTGGAGGGTAGGTTGGTGTGCCTGTGAGGGTGGAAGTCTATCTAGTTTTCCTCTCAGCCTTTGCCAACTGAGCTGGGGCTGCAATTTGTTCTCTGTTGTTTGGCAGTTATTGTCAAAAAGTTTTCCGTGTTGCTATGGTTCCAGGAAGAACCATTCCTGGTTCTTTGGCCAGACAGAACATACTTGTCATGGGACTATGTTTTTTTTTGTTTTTTTTTTTTCCTGGCCCATTCAATGTTTCTATAGTGCTGACTTTTCTAGCATTCAGTTTGGGATATGTGAAGACAAAAAGAAAATCCAGAGAACTTGCTACTGCATCCTTCCACATATTTCAAGGTCCCTAGCTGGCCGGCCTTCTCTTCGTATTTCAGAGTCTTCTTATATTTTAGATACCATTTCCAGGGCTTTCTGCTATACTTTGCAGGAAAAGTAGGGAAAATTGTGTCTATTCTATCTTCTCAGGGGTAGAAGCCTTATAATTATTTTTTTGAATTACCAATATATCAAAGCACATATTTCTCTTGGAGTCTTGACTGCCAATAAAACATCATGTCATTGAGAATTATTGCTAGTGGGGTGATGTAGTAAGTTTACAATGCCTAATTGTTGAAACGAGGCTCCCAGGAAACTTTGAGGGATCTGTTTTAAGTAATTTGTACTACAATAATCAAAGCAACCTTCTTTGATCAAGAGATTTCATAGATACTAGTAATTATATAGAAAGATGTGGATATGGAACAGGGATCTGTCACAAATTGTATTTAGCCAGATCTTGAGCTGTGAAATGCCCTGAATAAAGGCACTGGTTATTGCAAAAATTCTGAGCAAATCCACAGAAACTGAGAGAAAAATCAGCAAAATGAAAATACTACTTTTACAAGCTAATCCCTACAATGTTTATGGGGTGAAAACAATTATTGGAAGGAAGCAATCAGGTTTCAAAAGTTCAGGGATATGAAGACTACTATTTCAATAGGGTAAGCATTACATTGAAAACTTTAAAATATTTGGTAGGTAACTGAAATATATATTTAATCTTAAATTCTGTAAGAATATTCAAATATTAAGTAGTAATAAAATATTTAATTTTTTAATCTAAGAAAATATTGATATCTTATCTGTGATTTTTTTTTCAGATTCAAGTATTAGAACCACACGACTTTCCATCAATTAAAACATAAGGATTAGGAATGTTGAATAGATCCAGTTATATCCTAATTTCTTCACAAGTAAATTCTTTTTAAAATTCTTAAAAACATTTTAATACAATTATGTAATTATTTTGTTTGAAAAAGTACCATTAAATATAGAGCAAAGATGAAATTTTTAATGCTATGGTTAGTATACTATAGAAAAATTAATAGGAAAATGTTTTCTAAAATGTAAAATAACTTATAAAATAAATATGGATAGAAATCTGCAAAACAACAAATTCTCTCAGGTAACAGAGGCTTTTCTGTCACATTGACATTTTGTGTTAATAGTTTCATCAGTCAGTAAGAAAATGTTCCTTTTGACTTGTATTAAGTTTTGGATACAGATTATGTTTATAACAAGCACATACATTGCTGCTAGAAAAGAAAATAGTCAAATTCTCTAAGTCTTATAAGGATTCTGAGTGCAGATAATAAATTAACATTGATCGTTTTGTATACCCTTGCATATCCAGATATTTCTATCCGTATTTGTTCTTATGTTGCACTAATTATAGTTGAATTTTGCTTTTAAGGTTTCTAGAAGAGTGTAATAAATCTTTGAACATGTACAGATATAACTATTTTTCTAAAACCAGTGTTTGTAAAAAAAAAAAAAGAATTTGGTGTACACAATAAACATGGAAAATCAATAATATTAGTCATGCGAGGCTCAAACAATAATGCCCACTAGCTGTGCTTTCAAGGGGACTTTCCATGATACATTGAGATGTTAAGGGACAGTGAACAGTTAGAAATTAATATGCCAAACAAAAAGACTCATTTTATTCAAGACACTTAAAAACTCATCTCCTATTGCCATTGAGCGGTCAAACTCTATTGTAGCCGGAAAAAAAACAGCAGTGAAAATAAAGGGCTTGAATAAAAGGTTTCATTAGAACTGGCCCTGGAAATGGGAGAGTTGTGTAGGTAGTTTTACAATTGGTTTGATTTTAATCTAACACACTATTTTTCTGATCATTGAATACATACATACATTATGGAGAAAATCCATATACACATAAACTGTATAGAAACTGGAAATCACCCATAATTCCAACAGTGATAAATAGCCACAGTTAATGGTGCATTTACCTATTTGTTGCTTGCCTGTCCAGCTATCTAACATGTCTCCAAGCATACTCATTTTTCTAAATTTATAGTTTTGAATTGGTTTCTTCTTGCTTTCTAATATTTAAGCATTTGTTCTCATTATTTTTTAAATATTGAACCATATTTTCCCGACTATGAAATAGTACCTGTTATATATGTACAGTCTTATATAATTATGACAACACAGTAATTTCTAATATTTTGTTATTTAAAATAACATCGTAATATACTACATGTACATAAGTCTTTTGTTTCAACTTGATTATTTATTTAGTATGTATTCTTGAAGAGGAGTATATGATTGAGAGATTATTAAAACCTTCTAGTTTTCTCATACATATTCTAAAAATTCAATCCTAAAATCTTTATACCCAATTATGTTCCCATTAAAATTGAATGAGAGAATTTTTCCTTTGCATTCTGTTTGCCAATATGATGAGAAAAAAATTGTATATATTTTTTATATTTACCTAATGTCTGGAATATATGTATTGAATAAATAATTTTTCTTTTCTTATAAGATTTTTATATAGTCAAAGGGTATTTATAATTTCTACAAATTACATATGCATCATACTTTATAAGTTGTACAATATAATATGCTTTATTGATTTTGGTGAACTACAAATATGTTAACACATTAAAGATCCTGAAAATTCAAAGTATTTGCCAGAGTGTCTAGTTTTGGAATTATTACGATTTTTGGCTTAGGAATAGTTTGAAATGATCTTGACACTCAATATGGGTCAACATATCTCTAAGTGTTATGAATAAGACTGAGGCAAAGATCAAAAAACAAACAGAAATAACAGTTATAAAGAGAATATTCCTAGTCTAAGGAAACTTTACCAGGCACAAATCCTATGAAATTATACTAAAATTTAACAGGAGTAATATATCAGATGCTTGATGGACATCTATGCCGAACACCAATTTGTGTGTTCCTTTAATACGCATAATACTAAAGCAGAGAGAAAAATGCCATCAAATAACACTAATGTTTTTTAAGCTGGTTTTAAAGATGGCTTTAAATCTCATTAACAGCTACTGACAAGAGGTGCACTGAACCACGTTAATTGCAGATGTAACGTATGAGACGAAAGGTCAGACATGTAGAGCTAAGTCCACAGTCTGGTTAAGAGATGAAACAGTGGCAAGCTGCTAACTTTGGCTTATTCCATTTCTTCAAAACCTGCATCCTAAGATAAGCAGAATTAAATCCAATTTGGGGTAACCTTACTCTTTGAAATGATTAAACATCTAGAATATTGAATTGCATTTACATTTACCAAAAAAAAAAAAAAATGGTGGTTGTGTTTGTGGTGGTCATGCGTGTATTTATGTATGTTTGTGTGTATATGCTGCTATCTCTATGTGTAAAATTTGCCTTTATGGTGATTATACTGTATAAATTTTATTTGGTCTATACAATTAAGTTATTTCAAAAACCTTCTGTTTCATACATAGAGCTAAAATGTTAGCTATTTAATGAACCATGTGATGATGTGAAATTTCCCCCCTACTAACTACTATGCTTTTCAATTGCCTGCCTGAAATAAAGGAGAAAAAATAAAGAAAGCCAAGAGAAAAGGTTAGTGGCTTTCATTCAAACAGTCTTAAGAGTGGGTACCCCTAAATTTAACTAAGTGAGAAAATAACAGACAAGTATATGTGAGCGATAGAAGTATAATAATTGATTTTAAAATAACAACTGCATTATGTGAAGTTTGGAAGCTTAGAAATGCAAATACATCCAGTTTAAAACTCCTTAAACACTACAAATGGAAACCAAAGGAAGCAAGTGAAATATCATCAAACAGTTTAATATTTTTAAAAGGAAAAGAGAAAATATTTACTTTACTATTGAGTTGTATTTATTTCAATTGCTTTTTCGGTTGAGAAAAATAATTGTTTTTACAGATAAATCTTGTTAAAAACTATAAAGTTAAAGGAACAAATGACCTGATGCCACTGTTCTATCAATAATTTCTTATCATTATTTATTGTGGTCAATTTATGGATTCTTAGATATATTCAGATGTTTCTACCTAATTTTACTAATACATTTTGTTAGAAAAAAAGACTTATTTAAAAATTCTATTGTACTGCATTCATATCCAAATATGTTAATACAATATCAGGACTTTTAATTGGAGTTTGCATTGCTATATATCTGATAAATCAGTATTAGTCTGTAATAAAAGCAGTAAAGTTTGTAATGATGTAATATTTGAAGTATGGAATTTTCAAGACAAAATAGTTGGAGTTAACTAAAAAAGATGTTGAGTCTTTATACTAAAACTGCAAATACTGCTGAGAAAAATATTGAAAATCTAATAAATGGAGGGGCATGCCGTATTTAACAAATTGAACACTCAATGTGGTTAAGACATCAGTTATCCTCAAATTGATCTACAGATTCAATTTAATCACAATAAAAATTCTGGCAGATATTTTTCAATGTAGAAATTGACAAAAGAATTACACATTTCTATAGAAGTGTAAATAACCTAGAATAGACAAAGAAAGTATGAAGAAAAATGAGATGGAAAGGATTTATATAATTTGATTTCAAGAGTTATTAGAGAGCTACACTAATCAAGACAACATGGTATCAGCATAAGGACAGGCACTGGCAAAGGAACACAGTAGAATTCAGGAAAAGACCCGATTATATATTTTCAGATGATTTTCAAGAAAAGTACAAAAGAAATTAAATTTAAAAAGGGAAATTATTTCAAGAAATGATGTATACTGGAACTCCGGGTATTTGCATGGGAGAAAGAGGGGACATTAACCCTTCCTTCACATCAATACAAATATCAACCCTAAATCTCTAAATGTGTCTAAATTAAAAGGCTAAAACTGTACAACTTCTAGAAGAAATCATAGAAGAAAATCTCTGTCACTCTAGAGTAGATTCAAATCATCCCAGACTCCCTCCTTCTTAACAACAACCAAGTGACTTGAAAATAAGCTTTGGTGCTTCTAAATGATGGTCCAAGAGTGAACATTAATATCAAATCCATTACTAACCATACAACAATGAAATAGAATGGCTCAATAGCATGGAAGAGGCCTAATAACAATTGATGTCATGTTCATCTTCCCTTTTGTTAAGCCCAGTGTTCAATAAATAGATTTTATTTATTTTTTATGCCCGATGTTTAAAATACTCTATTTAGTTGAGTTGTACCATTAGCTATGTGTTGTAAAATACATATAAACTAATCTCTATCTAAGCTAGTTGAGACAACATTTTTTAGGTTTCTTTGAGTCTCATTTTAAGAATCTACTATGGCAAGTGTTTATTGAATTTCCTCCTCTCTTTCTTACCTCAACACATCAGATAGAATAGGTATCTCTCTCTTGAGCCCAATAGCATTCTGAGTATTCCTCGTTAGAAAGTTGAGTTCATTTATTAACTTGTTATCTTAAGTGTCTGTCCCCTCCACCTTGAATTAAAAGACCATATTTTATACATATTGAACCCAATGCCTGAACACAGTAATTAATAGATTGTCTATGTTCAGTAAATATTTTTATTAAGGAAATATTTGTATTCCTAGCAAAATTATTTATTTATATATAATTTATAAATATTTTTCATTCTTTACTCTCAAATGGAAAATGTGTCTATAGAAGTACATTTATTTTCCTAAGATCTCTAGTTACTTTCTTGGTCCTCTTAATTCTTTTTTCCCTTATTTACTCTACCACTCATATATATTTTTTAAATTTTTTATTGTTATGTTAATCACCATACATTACATCATTAGTTTTTGATGTAGTGTTCCATGATTCATTGTTTGTGCATAACACCCAGTGCTCCATGCAGAACGTGCCCTCTTTAATACCCATCACCAGGCTAACCCATCCTCGCAACCCCCTCTCCTCTAGAACCCTCAGTTTGTTTTTCAGAGTCCATCGTCTCTCATGGTTCGTCTCCCCCTCCGATTTCCCCCCTTCAATCTTCCCCTCCTGCTATCTTCTTTTTTTTTCTTAACATAGTTTGCATTATTTGTTTCAGAGATACAGATCTGTGTGATTCGACAGTCTTGCACAATTCACAGGGCTCACCACTCATATATATTTTTTCATTTTTTTAGTAACCAAAATTTCTAGAGGAAATAACTTTCTGTTGTCTCATATTAGCAAGAAGACTATGAGATTTTAAAGGTCAATTTCAGAGAACAACAAATGTGGAAGGTATTATTTCAGTTCCAAACTTTGTATTGTGAATCATACTCTAAAGTGCTAAGCAAAAAGGCAATGACCTAGTTCTCAGATTTTGATCTATGAGAAGACCAATTAATAATAAGCTATGAATAAGATATGAGATATCTTCCACAGCTTAGAGTGGAATAAGAATTGATCAAAAAATAGAATATATTTTTTCCTTCAAACTTGTAATATAGCTCCATATGCAAAACTGAAGAATGTAAGATACACAAGGAAAAAAAATCTATAAAAAACGGTTTTTTTAAAATCTAGTAAATCTAGTAAACCTTTAAAATCTGGTAAACACACAAGAAGACATCTGAGCACCACAAATGTAATAAAATTGACTATTTTTAGTGAATATAGAGAGATTAGCTAGTTATGACAAACAAAAAAAAAAGTGAATTTCAAACCAAAGAATAGGGTCCTTGACTATCATTACATTTAATGAAACTGTTATAGCAAAAAGCCAAACCACATGAAGGAAATAGGATAAACACATTCATATAGTCAGATTTTTTCAAAACTCAGCAATTTTTATTCTTTCTTCTAAGAATTTGAGTATAGAATTTTTAGGTTTGAGTTATATATATAATTTAAGGTCCAATCTAAGCAAAATAGTAAGAAGAAAACACTTACTCTTGACATTTCAAGAGGAGGAACACAAGCTGACATAGGATCTCTGGTTTTTTCTCTTATCCTTCATTTTTCCATAACAGAGGTGGACAGAGTTATCCAATTGCTGAGTATGAGAAAGTGAATTTCCAATCATCTAGGGCTTTACCCCTGACTCCTTTTTTTTTTTTCCCTTAGAAACTGGGACTTGAAAAGAGAAGACTCATTTTTCACTGTTCCTCCATGGCATAAATAATATAAGGGACAGATTCTGCTTCTGAAAATGGGGAATGGCTGGCTCAATTCAATGTGGTTACTGGTGGGTAAATCTATCTTAGGGTGTTCACTTGGGTCTATTTTTGCACAAATATAAACTACATTCTCTAAGAAAAACTTCACGAAAAATAAATATGACGTGTTGTTCTTTATTTATTTACTTGGTTGAGTTGGTCCCGAATTTAAGTAGGGAAATGTGCCACTATGTTGGATGCCCTCACCCCCACTAGATGTGCATGAAGATGGTAGAGTCCCAGCCACAGGGAATAATTTTAGAGATAGTAGGAATTACAACTAATGTTTAAACCAATCTTATTATTTTACAGGTGAGGAATCCACTGCCTAAGGAGGTTAATTAGCATATTTAAGAGCTTACGGTTATTTCATGGCAGAACTATAAATAAACTCCAATTTACTGACCATCAGTGTCATGTATTTTAAGGACTCCTTCCAAATTGCTATATTTGAATATCCATGACCTACAGAGCCAAAGATCTCAATTCTATATCTAGTTCCTTTTCTTATTACTTATGCCATTCAGTTTTCTTTTCTGTGAAATGATGCTCAAGTTCACAAGGTTATTCTGGAGTAGCAAGGCATATGTACGTGAAGAGTACCCTGTAAACTGTGCCGTGAGTAAATACCTAGTTCCTACATTCTCTCACTATAACTATTTTTTTTGATTGGAATCAAAATGAGTAAAATATGACTTCTGAATGAATGACTATTTTAAAATATTAGTAGTATTTAGCAATGCTGATTAAGATGATAAAGTATAACCAGATAAGTTAATTTAACCACTTAAGATTGTTAAATATATTTATTTGAAACACATAAAAATTAAAATATACTTTTACTATAATTGGGAAATTATAATTTGCTACATAAGTTGAATCTAAGGATATTCTAATACACTGTCTAGATATTTTCCAAGCTTAACAAAAACACAAAAAATTCTCATTCACACTGCCATCACCAAACCAGTTGCTCTAACTCTTGAATCCACCTTTCTTAGATACCCTGTTTATCGTTCTTTATCCCCTTTCTTACCTTTCCAAACCAGATTCGTATATATTGACCCAATAGTGCCATCTATTTTTGATACTATATTTGACAATCATTTTAGTAATGAAAACAAACCACAGAAAATATTTCTCCTTAAATAGAAATGTCCTAAAATGTTTTATCTTACTCTCAATGAATAGTATGATAAAAGTAGACAGGTTCAAATGCAAAACTGCCATTTATTCACCCTTCTTTCCAGCTGTCAGTCTTACCTGTGAGATGATTGTACTGATGGCGTCTCTGCATACATCATGATATCTCTAATCCCAATTTCCGTTTCTTTGTTTGTTTGTTTTAAATCTCACACCAAGCTAAAATGATGTGATTTCAAAGAAAGGTCACAAAAGAAACCCAAGCCGAAAACACTTAACTTTAAATAACCCTTTGCTTTAAAAATGACCTACTATTGGGGCGCCTGGGTGGCTCAGTTGGTTAAGCGACTGCCTTCGGCTCAGGTCATGATCCTGGAGTCCCAGGATCGAGTCCCACATCGGGCTCCCTGCTCGGCAGGGAGTCTGCTTCTCCCTCTGACCCTCCTCCCTCTCATGCTCTCTGTCTCTCATTCTCTCTCTCTCAAATAAATAAATAAAATCTTTAAAAAAAATAAAAAAAATAATAAAAAATAATAAAAAAATAAAAATGACCTACTATTAAAAAAATTCTGAAGGGCAAACTACTAAACTTTATGGATTATTTTGTAAAGTACCTCTTATAATTTTGATAATTTGTTGAAATTTTTAGAGTCGTCTCAGCAGCATCGTTTACTTAATGGTGAATCCCAAAGCAACCCATGATAATTCTGTCTAGGACATTAAAAAATGACCAACAAAATCCAAAACTGGTCTCGCCCAGTGAAATACAGTTAAATACAGTTTAAATTTCTCATGCTATCCCTAATTTTGTGATGAACCAAATTAATAGTACTTATTAAAAGGGTGTCAATTGATTTTCATTAATTCATTTGTTTATTCATTTCAACAAATATTTATTGGATGCTTGCTATGTTAGAAATTGAGCTCTCCTGAAAGGGAGTAAGGTCCTTCTCACTGCTGCCATCACTATATGAAAATAGTCAGGAAAATTTCTATTTCAAGATCACCAATCTATCAACGCAGCATATTATGTTGTGGCATACACAGGGTTTCTTAAAATCCTAATATTCAAGGGACACCTGGGTGGCTCAGTCGGTTAAGCATCTGCCTTCGGCTCAGGTCATGATTCCAGAGTCCTGGGATCAAGTCCCACATCAGCCTCCCTGCTCAGCAGGAAACCTGCTTCTCCCTCTCCTGCCCCCTCTGCTTGTGCTCTCTCTCTCTCTGACAAATAAATAAAAATATTTTAAAAAAAATCCTAATATTCAAGAGTTGATTTCTCTTTTTACCATTCTTCATGGAAGCTTATTTCCTAAGTGGCTCTTCATACCATCACAGAGGGTCAGAAATGGCTGCTACCTGGAGTCAGTTCTGGCTCCACACAACTACCAGGGAACTCACCCTCTATTTCTTCTTCTCCCGTTGTGACCTGAGATGAAGTTGGAGAGACAGCAAAGCCCAATAAGCATAGTCTTCTAGGTCATTGTAAGCAACATGGACCTGAATTTAAGCATAATAAAAAGTCATTGACAGCTCTATACAAAATTATGGACATAATTCTTATTGACATGTTTTAAATTATCAATATTAATTTTTTTATTTAAATTCAGTTAGCCAGCATATAGTACATCATTAGTTTTTGATGTAGTGCTCAACGATTCATTAGTTGCATATAACACCCAGTGTTCATCACCACACATGCCCTACTTAATACCTATCACCCAGTTACCCCATCCCCCCTCCCTTCTGTAAACCTCAGTTTATTTCCCGGAGTCCAGAGTCTGTCACGGTTTGTCTCCCTCTCTGATTTCTTCCCAGTTTTCCCTCCCCCCGCTGCCCTATGATCCACTGCACTATTTCTTATATTCCACATATTTAAGATTAAAATTTTAAAGTATATTATGTTTTCTACATAAATGTGTTTATATGTCAGCGAGCATCAGCAAAGAGCTATGTGTTGAAAACAAGCAAATAATTTTCAATTTATTTAATTTCAACAGATTAGCATTATAATATGTACTTTTTTGATTTAATATTTAATAGATAAATTAATTTCTGAGGCAACATTGGAATCCAGAGACCTCACTTACCTTCTACTATTTACTTGACTTTGGACAAACTGCTTATCATATATCAGAGTTCCTTTTATTTATTTTTTTCCATAAGGGCTTTAGGTTCCTGAAATGTTGGGCAGCAGAACCTGCAGTGAGTGGTTTGATGAGTGAATGAGTAATGTGAAAGATGGGAGACAGTTTAATCAGCAATACAAAGAACAGGAGGTAGGCATGAAAGGAGAGAGGTGCGAAAGTATCTGAACAAGAACTTGAGTCTGAGTTACTTTTGTGCGTATGTATGTTTTAGGAAGGGAGGCACTTAACCAAGTTTTAGTGCTGACGTAAGGGAATCAGTGTCTAGTCAATGTTTAAAGTCAGGAGGGAAAGAGCAAATAATATGGGGGAAAAAATCTTGAATAAACTTTAGGGAACCTCTACCATATTAGTAGGAAGATCACATAAAATAAATAATATTCTCCAGAAATAATTAAGTTCTCTCTCCAACCATATTCTTATAACACAATCATGACATTTACCAAGTTATATTTCTATATTTAACATATATCTCTAAATTGTTAACTCTTTGAAATTTGGGAATTTATTTTACTAATCTTTTTTTTTCCTACAATTTATTCTCATTTTATTACACTGACTAATGAGGTGAAAGTGCTATGTGGAACTGTATATATATATATATATATATACAGTTAGTTATATATAGTTATATATATAACTATTACAGTTATTACTGTTCAAATCATTAAATGATAAAATGCACATAAAGTGCTTAATGAATCACTGTTGTTCTGATACCTTTAGGATTATATGTTTACATTCAATGGTTATAGGAATCATCTTTCCTAGATAATATAAAGGAAAACCACTTTTGAAAGAATCTTTCAAAATCTTTGGCATTTAACAGTTTTCTCTTAATTCTGTTCTCATGTATCCCTTTAAAATAAATTTTAAGATAAAATATTCTAGCTTCTTCTTATTATTCAAAATTAACTAGTTTCAGGGCACCTGGATGGCTCAGTCTATTGAGCATCTGACTCTTGATTTCAGCTCAGATCATGATCTCAGGAGTCCTGAGATGGAGCTCTGTGCCAAGCTCCACACTCAACTGGGAGTCTGCTTGAGATTCCCGTTCTCCATCTCACTCTGCCCCTTCCCCCAACCTCAAATAAATAAATAAATCTTTAAAAAATTATAAAAAAAATTAACTAGTTCCTTCTTGGCCTTTAGCATAATAAGCTATTTTCCAATGTTCTAAAAGTTCTAAAAGTTATAGGTTTCAGGTTCTGAAAGTTCTAAGAGTTACAGTTTTCACTGAAATGGAATTGAAAATAGTCCTTACACAGAGAAAAATGAAAACTTTTTTCAATTATAAATACCACTTTATCCATACATATATTTTGTTTACTAATATAGAAAATTAGTTTTCATAATTAGAACTTTCCTAGCAGCATCTAAGGCAAATCATAAATAAAATATTTTAAATTTTGTTCACCTTTTCAAATGCTCAAAAAATATTTGTGATGATTACATCAACTAAGGAGTCAAGAATTCGGTGAGAAAGTGGGTTTTAAGGTTTAGATCTTGTAAGACAAAAAGGAAAAAAAGGTGTTTCTTTTTTTTTTCCTTATAGAGAGGTCTGACTTAATATGAATCTCACTATCTTATAGGAGCTTTATTCATATTCAAAAGTGGATCAAATCAAATGAATTTCTTTGAACTGACAAATTAAAAGAAAATGGCCTGCAGGAGAGAACAAGGTACCCAGGACTTCTCATCAGTGGTCTAATCAGAAAGGGGCCCCGGCGGCAGTTCTAAGCGGCCCACACAATTACTTCTGGAATTTGCTGCCAGTAAAATATCTTTCTATCTCAAATTCAAGTCTATAATTGTCACTAAATAGAATGTTCGAAGTATAATACCAAGTGCAAAACATTCCATTAAATGTTTCTTTGTTTATGCTTTGGTATCACCCTCCCACTTTGTTTATGTTTTTACACTAACCATCTTATATACACCCTCAGGCAAATGTGCATGTACCTCAGAATAGTAATACATAAAGTGATATAGTATATATAATTATTACAACACAGCTTAAGTTTATATTTTTAGAATGTGTAAGAACATGTGAAAAATTCCTCTCTCACAGATGAAATATTCTTTGATATTCAGTTTTGAAAAGGTTATTAACTCTAATAAAAACTTTAAAGCTAGGGAAACTTCTATAGAATATTCCATCTATATAGTGTTTGGCAAACACTTTTAGGAATAGACTCTAGAAATCCCAGGAAAAGAGGAAACCCTCACAACATGAAAATGTACCACAATGATGAGACGGGGCTTAACCTGGAGGCTATTTCCAAACATACACCACCATCATAGAACTATTAGTGGGATTTTGTGTTCACATAGAGGATAGGACAAGTCACACTCCTAGCAAAGGGGTGTGAGAGGTAAAAGAAAGGAATGATGTAAGTTAGCCTCTTAAATTACTCTTGCATCTTTACTTTGTTTGAACCTTTTATTCTTCCTTCTGTCACATTCTGCTTGTTTCTCTAAAATATTTCTTTTCTTTTCTGTGAATTAATCAAAACTTATTTTTATATTAGCTGGATGTTTCCCTAGTTATTAAATTGTGTATTTTTCTGTGAGATGTGAAGCCACATTAATCACCAACTGCTGAGAAGAAGGAATATTAGTAGAGACAACATTCACACCTCTGTAGCCAACCCCTCTCTCTCCCAGGAAGCCTCATCTATCAGGGAATAATGATTCCCAGCTTAGTGTAAAGACACCTATGGTCTCTTCTATCCAATAACTCAATCCCTTTTACAAATGGAATAAAAGAAAAAACATAATCATGGAGAAAGATCATAGAGTGTCAATAAATATGTAATAACTGAATCCTTACATAAGAATTTGACAAATTTACAGGATCTCCTGTATTCTTTCTAAGCCTTAAGTTGAGTCTACTGAGGGAATCACCCTGATCCAAATCTACCTCAGTCTTTGAAACATCACTTACAGTGGAAGCTCATCCAATCCCCTAGTTCTCCAAAGTTCAGATTAAGATGTTGTCCTGTCACTGGGTCACAAACTGGGGAATTCTCCACATGAAATATGAAACTGGTCCCCATACACGGAGGGCAAGAAGAAACCAAAGAAAGAGGAAGACCACTCCAGATTGGTTTGTGGCAGTTTTCATAAGCTAGGGAACTAATATACTACACTTGCCTTGGACAGCCATAAGACAAGTAGGTCTCTGCAGAGACCCACCAGAATCTTCATAGTTTATATAGAAGCCTTAACTTGGTTTAGTCACGTGGGCTCAGGAACATCTTACTCTCTCAAAGCTATGTCCTTGAAATTGTTCCAAGTGTGGGAAGGGTGGGCAGAATGTACATTCCAAGGACAGGGAAAGAGGTGAGGAGTCTCCAAATGCCTGGGACCAGCTCATGAGTCAACCAGTGGTCACATCCTCGAGATGACCTCTTCCAACACCTGCCGACCAAAACTAAAATCAAGATCAAAGATCTCAGGAATGATCCTTGGGCTCCTGTGTGCTTCTTGAATCACCCAAATTGTCAGTGTAATTTTTTCCTTCAGATTTAGCTTTCTGCTCTGATCTCTACTCCATGGACTGACTAGTTACCTTGCCTTCCCCAGTCTTCCACACTGCAACCTCTTCCTGAATTCTACTCTGCCCCACATCCTTTGCCCATCCTGACACACCCATACATGCAGAAACAAACATAGACACATATGTTAGGACATGGCAGGTTTAATTAGAACCTTTATGAAGAGCTAGATCTTGCTTTTCTTATTTTTCTCCCCATTCTACCGTGCACATACTGTTATGGGACCTTATATGAAATAACCTATTTCTCAGAACCTCATTTCAGTTAAATGTCTCAGTCCCTTCACCTTGCTTTGTAAATCCTCATGCATCTATGTACACCTCTAGGGAGCCCCTTCTTACTATCTGTGCATATTTAATTTTTATTTGTCATTTGTACAATCTTATTTAACATGACTTACTAAGTGCTTTCTATATGCCAGGAATTTCTAAAGACTTTATATTAATCATTTTTTCCTCTAGCATATTCCTAGCAGATAGGATGGCACATAACACATAAGCCCAATAAGTATTTGTTGAATGATAACATGACATTACCCCCATTTGTGGGAGTAAAATTGACTTAGACATTAGACAACTTGACCAAGAGGAAGAACTCTTCGGACTCTTAGCTTCCTGTTCAAAATTAGTCTTTGTAGCTGCAGTTGTTATCCCAGCTCTCTATGTTGACTACTCTTGGGTTGTTCTTTTGTTTCTCATGTTTAAGGTCACACCATGACAATATCTTTCCTTTTTCTCAGATTTTACAAGTAAAGCTATCAGGAATGTAATCATTTAACTGCACAGAACCATGTATGTTCCTTGGGAACCAGGATATTATTTTAAAATATTATCTAATATATTTTCCTTCTCAATAATTTTAGCTGCATTTTTACCATTAAGACTAATTTATCCAACTATAAACAAATTTTTTTACAATTCACTCCATAGAAATTATAGGCCAGTTAAAAAGAACAAGCTGAGGGTCATTACCCTAGAGAGGAGTATAAAAAAAAAAACTGGAAAGAACCAAGACTCAAACTTATAGCACTGAGTTCCAAAAGAAGTTTGAGAAACTGATTAAATGAAGCTAAAGAGATAAAACATAATAAATGACAAGCAGGAGTATACTTTTTAAATAAATGACCCTCAATTACTTTCCTTAATATAATGATTTATCACTGATAATTTTTCATTTACTATTACATAGAATCATATCATCTGAGCTCTTCCAGGGTACGTGTGTGTGCATGCGTGCATGTGTGTGTGTATATACATTTCATTTTGGGAATTTTGTACATACTTTAGAATTCTTTGATAAACTTATTTTTATCTTTTAATGAAATTTCATTTTTAATAAAAAATCATAGTGCTAAATTTGAATTTTCAATGAGGAATTAAATTCTATTTAAACTTTGAATTTTGAAATCTATAATATCACAATTTTTAATCTATAATATCACATTGTTTATTAAATCCAAAATTAAACATACAAACTTTTCTTCTCTCATCATCCTCTCTGTATGATAAAGACTGAGAATTCAAATTTTATTTAATCTATAAAAAATAGGTCTCCGGATTTCAACATTGAGACTATGAGGTTTATGTATTCATGGTCTTGTAATTTGAGGAGATTAAAAGTAATGATAAGAGAACCCTTTTGAATTATTAAATAGAAATATTTCTTTCAAAAGTTCTAAATCATATACTACAGAAAACTATTTCTGAATAGCCCAGATGCCACTTAGCAAAATGCAGTTACATATAACTACCTCCCCCCTTTATTTTATAGGGGAGATAGAAAACATAAAAGAAAACAGTGTCGGGGCGCCTTGGTGGCTGGGTCGGTTAAGCTTCTGCCTTCAGCTCAGGTCATGATCCCGGGATTCTGAGATCAAACCCTGCATCCAGCTCCCTGCTCTGCGGGGAGCCTGCTTCTCCCTCTCTCTGCCTGTCGCTCCCCCTGCCTGTGCTCTCTCTCTCTGTCAAATAAATAAATAAATAAATAAATAAATAAATAAATAAATAAATCTTTAAAAAAAAAAAAAAACAGTGTTTAAGCTAAAAAAGGTAAGGCTATTAGGCTTCCTTAATTCATCCTAGGGTAGTGTTCATTCAAAGACACCTCCTACACTGCCATCTGCTAAATCACTGTAAGATAGTAAGTATAAAAAACAATAATCCACAGATATTTTAAGAGCTTATTTATTAAAGACAGTTTGACTTTGACCACAATACTATGTAGGAAAGGATACTGATATCTGTAAAAAATACCCAAGTCATAAAGGCAAAAACAAAGGATAGTCATATCAATTTCTAGTTTACCTGAAAAATAAAAGTCAGTGAACAGAATTCTGGTAGTTTAAGTATTACTAATAATATCAAACTTTTTTATGTGCTTTACAACTTTAAAAATATGTTTATAGTATGTCGGTACTATAATTAGAGAAGCTATCAGTCAATATGACAGTGTTTATGTCCTTGCAGAGATCTCACAACTAATAAATATCAGATCCATCACTGGAATCCAGGGCCTTCTTTTATTAAACCATGCTCCCAGATTAAGTCTCTGAGTTAAGAAAGGATTTTTTTTATCACTAAGGGAACCCTCTCTTAATCACATTCCCTCCAATCTTTATTTCCTTCATGGTACATATCATCACCTGTAATTTTTTTAATGTATAACTAGAAAATGTACTCCATAAATGTGGTACCATGCCCATTCTGTTCTCTATTACCTTGAAGAGTCCATAGTCTGAAGTAGACACCTCTTAGATTTGATTAAATAACAAATGAAAAGTCATTTTTTCTTTTCTTTCCCTCCTCTTCCTTTTTTCTCTTTCTCTTCTTCATTATTTTTGTTTTTTGTTTTTGGATTCTGTTCACTACTTAGTTTCACTTCTAGAAAAAGAAGTCACGAGAAAATATGTTTTGGTGTAGTAGAGGAGATTCTGGGAATATATCCGTTTATAGTTGTAGGAACCGTGAAGGGTCTGAGATTTTACCCTACTCACAAGCTAACAGTTTAGGCTGCCACTCTTTCATAAATGTTGACAGAAGCCACAAGACTCCTAGGTCAGAGGCAAAGGAATTTATTACACATGGTACAGCAGGCAGCATGAGCTTCAAGATCCCATCAGTTTCCCATACTGCCCAAGACCCATAACATGGTGCATAGAGGTCTAAATAATTCTGCACACACAGTGATGTGTGTCATAGCAGAGGAACCACAAGCTTAGGAAAATTATAAGGGGGGTTGCTCGCAAAGTGGCAGACATTACTTTTAGTTTCTTCGTTAGAAAATAATTTCGCTATCTTCCCTGGAAGGAGATTCTATCACTTGAAGCTGTTTGCTATACAAACATCCTTGGGAAGACAGTCCTGAACAAGGTTAACAATGCCATGCATAAATGCAAGAGATGCTAGGATTATGCTGCCCAAAAATAGCCAGAATCAGATAAAATATTGCAGATTTATATGTTCTTTAATTTTACTCAGGATTCTTTTCCTTTCAATTAGCGTGAATCGGTACGCATTTAAATTATAAAAGGTATGCCCCAATTTGATAAAGCTCTTATAATAATCTTAGACACTAAAAATGAACAATGTTTCAAAAATGCTTATGTCTCCAGGGCACCTGGGTAGCTCAGCGGGTTGGGTGTCCAACTCTTGATTCAGCTCAGGTCATGGTCTTGGGGTCATGAGTTCTAGCCCACCACAGGCTCCATGCTCATGGCGAAGTCTGCTTGAGATTCTTTCTTTTCCTCTTCCTCTGCCCCTCCCCCTGCTCTCTCTCTCTCAAATAAATAAATAAAATCTTTTAAAAAATGCTTATGTCTCCCTATTTACATTTTTTCTGTTCTCCCTTTTGTAGATCTAATCTTTATAGCTTTTTAAACCCAGTGAGTAGTCTCTTTAGCAATTTTCCAAACGAAACTATGTCACTTTCTATGTTTTAGATTCAGATATCTCTGAATAAATAACCTTAGTAAGACACACTTCCAAAGTCAGTGTTGGTAAAATGCTTTGTAGATGAAAACTTGCTGATTGTCGCCGTGCCAAATACTCAATGTACCTCACCCCTGTTGTGATGATCTAACCAAACAAATGAAACAAGAGAGGAGCTTCAAACAAATTTCATTTGATCAGAGTGAGTGAGAATGGGAATGGAGGTAGGGAATAAACTGACCACTTATGAGTGGAAAGAATTATTTAAAATATTAGTAATATATATTCAATTGATTCAACAATAAAAAAATTCCCAGTGTAATATTTCTCATACAAACTTACCAGTTACAATACAATGAAAGGAGCAGTATTTAAAAGTCAAAGAACTTAAACAATTCGTGATGCACGAATGGCATCAAAGAAAGCATGGCATATACTTCGAAAATTTTGTGTCAAAGTGTCTATGAATACTTTTTAAGAGATTACAGCTTTCCTACATTGGAGAATCCATTTAGTCAAGAGAGGAAGTAGTTTAACTGATTTTGTAAGAAGAATATGAACATATGATCATGAATGAATTAAACAAAAAGTTTTAAAAAGTAAGTGATAATAGGCACTTCTAAAGTAAATGAAACTGAAATGAAGAAAAGTCTAAAGAGTTTTAACCTAAAGCTACCTGAAACCCTTACGATCAAATTAGGCTGGCACAGTAAGCAGGGAAGAAGCAGAGGGTCTTAATATAAGATCTCAAGTAATCATAATATAAAGAAGGAAAAATATGCTTTAAAAGAGGGAACTATATTAATAAGTGGAAGTGATTCCACTTTGTATATTAATAAGGAAAAAAGACACAAAAGTTTACAAACCAAAACTTAGTCACCTGATACAATTAAGTGCATAACAGCAGGCAATGAATGATTAAATGGGAATTCATGGAACTAGGAGATCTATATAATAATAGGTTAATTACCAATGTGCCGTTTAGACAGAAAGTTTCAAATAGAGTCAATTTCAGAGTACAAACAAGAATCAGTTATGGTAGCACCATGAGCTGTTTTTGTAGTTGTTTTGTCTTGCTTTCCCTTGATAAATGACACAAATACAGCTACCCACTAGTAAAATAGAATTGTTACTCACTATGTAACTGCAGCAATTGCTACAACCAACTCCTTAGTGAATAAGTGACTCCTTTTCAAGGATAAATTTACATTAAAACATTCCCATTGCCATGGAAATGACTGTCACCATACTTCCAGAATATGAAACTTAGGAAAATAACCATTGATTCCCCTCTTCACATCACAGCAGAGGGTGAATATAAGCCTAGAACTCTGCTGAGGAGCAGAGTCCAGAGACATAAGTTTTTCTAAACTGTAAAACAGAAAAGTTAGGTTAGGAAACCTCTAACTTTACTTCTTACTAAAAAATAAATCCAGAATGTGACAATTCATAGTTAGACCAGTAGTTATAACTAATAGCAAGATATGAACAAGATACAGTAACAATTGGCAGAAAGAAAATGCAGGTATTCTACAGCTAGGAAAAATAGGGTATACATGAGTTTTTATATGGTCATAGTATTCTCTGATTCTCCTTTAATAAAATATATAATGCTTTCAACTATTGGTAAAAGATTCTCTTCCATAAACTCAATGAAAGCAAGGACTATCCCTGTTCTTTCCATTGCCATACAACAAATAATTATAACAATTTCATAGAATTTTAGTTTTTTTTTTTTTCATTTATTCACTTTGGTTTTGGTCAACAGTGAGATGCACAATAAAGCTCAATGGGTTTTGACCAATATGTTCAACCATACAATGCACACCTCTAACAGGATATGACAAATTTCTAGAGTTCCTTCATTTACCTTTCCAATCAATACTTTCCTTTTATGCTTACTTTTCTGAATTGTCATTATATAGTTTTGTGATTTTTAGACTTCATATTTGAAAAGGCATCTGATAGTACCTTTTTATGTATTGCTTTTTCAGCTCAGCATAGTGTCTCAGCAACCGAACTATGATTTTGCATGCATCACAAAGTGCATTCTTCTTTATTCTTTACTAGTATTCCATTAGATAGGTATTTCAATACTTATCAACCTCTGGTTGATAGGCTTACTAGATATGTATTGCTATATACAAGAAAGGAGGAAAAAAAACTAAACAAAAAAACCCTAAAGAAGTTAATTGCCAGCAGACCCATCTTTCAGGAAATGTTAAAATAAGTTCTTCAGGTACAAGGAATGATATGAATCAGAAATTTAAATCTACGTAGAGAAATGAAGAACATCAGAGGAGGAAAAAATAAAAGTAAATAAAATATTTT
Source organism: Phoca vitulina (assembly GCF_004348235.1). Taxonomy (NCBI): domain Eukaryota; kingdom Metazoa; phylum Chordata; class Mammalia; order Carnivora; family Phocidae; genus Phoca; species Phoca vitulina. The sequence goes on from NW_022589708.1 coordinate 48,970,310, forward strand.
TTCCTGGGGCACCTGGGTGGCTCAGTCAGGTAAGCGTCTGCCTTCGGCTCAGGTCATGATCCAGGGTCCTGGGATCGGGTCCTGCACTGAGTCCCTGACCAGCAGGGAATCTGCTTCTCCCTCTCTCTCTGCCCCTCCCCATGCTTGTGCTTGCTCACTCTTTTCCTCTTTCTCAAATAAATACATAAAATCTTTAGAAAAATATTTTTTTTCCTTATTCTTAACTGATCTAAAAGATAAATGTTTAAAGTAACAATAGTAATAATATCATTACAGCAAACAGGTAAGTGAAATGAAAAACGATGTCACAAGCAACAGGAAGAAGGAATGGGGACTATTCTGTTGAGAGGTATCTATACTACCTGTGAAATGACATAGTGGTACTTGAAGGTGGGCTTAGATTAGTTAAAAATGTATATTGTAAACTCAAGTGTAACTATTAAAACTTTTTAAAGTTATTCTAAGAAAAGAGATAAAATATAACCATACAAATTGCTGTTAAAATACAAAAATCAAAAATAGGGAAAAAAGGAAAAGAAAAAAATACAACAAATAGAAAACAGAAACAAAAATGGTGGATATTACTAATCCAACTATATGGATAATTACTTTAAATGTAAATAGTCTAAATATACCAATTAAAACCAGATTGTCAGAGCAGATAACACATAAAGACCCATGTTGTTTAAAAGAAACCCATTTTATGTATAAGGACTCAATAGATTAAAAGGAAAAGGATGAAGAAATATATACCACATTAATACCAATCAAAAGAAATATATACCACATTAATACCATTCAAAAGAAATATAAAAAATATTTTATAATTTAAGACAAAGGAGACTTCAGAAGAAGGAAAATTATCAGAGATAAAGAACAGAACTATAACATGATAAAGGGGTCAATTCTCACAGAATACCTAACAATTTCAAATGTGCATGCACCTAACAACAGAGCATCAAAATCTACGAGAACAAAAACTGACAGAAATGAGAGGGAAAAATAGACAAAACCATGATTATAGTTGGAGATTTCAATACCTATCTGCCAGTAATTGATAGAATAAAAATGTAAAAAATCAACAAAGAAGGTTAGTGTGATCAGCACTAACAAACATAATCTGATTAATATTTACAGAATACTCCATCCAACAACAGAATATACATTCAAGACTGAAAGAACATTTACCAAGATAGACCAAATTCCAAGTCATAAAGCACATCTGAAGAAACTGAAAAGAAATCATACAAAGCATGTTTGCAGATCATAATAAATTAAATTTAGAAATCAGTAGCAGAAATACAGTGTGAGCTGCAAATAGCAATTTTCTCCAAAGTATACACTATGCAAAGGGGGGAAAAAGAGTAACTTTATAGTGGAAACATCTGACAAACACTATCTTAGCCCGATGATCAAGGTTAACATCAACAATGATAAGTCATGTTCATAGTATGTACCTTTGATATTATGTGATGAAAATGGAACTTCACCTTGTATCCTTCCTCTCAAAAAGCCATAGCCCTTACTCTAATCATAAGAAAAACAACAGACAAATGCCAATTGATTGACATTCTACAAGATACCTGACCATTACTCTTCAAATCTCTCATGTCATCAAACACAAGGAAAGCCCAGAAAATGGTCACAGCCCAGAGAAGCCTAAGGAGATATGGCAACTAAGGATAATGTGTTTTCCTGGATACGATCCTGAAGCAGAGTAAAGACATTAGGGAAAAAGCTGAGGACATCTAGAGAGGACTTATTTAATTTTAAGGTATTGATATTGGTTCATTTATTGTAACAAATTTATCATATAAAGTGAAGATGTTAATAATGGGGGAAACTGGGTATGAAGAATATGGAAACTCTTTGCCCTATCTTTGCATTTTTTTTCTGTAAATCTAAAACTTCCCTAGAATTAAATTCATTTGAAATATATTTATTATCTCACAGAATATTTAAAAAGTTTTGAGTCAAAGTAATGAACATATCCATTACCTTTCAAATTTTCATTGTTTCCCTTTATGATTTCCTATACTGCCCCCTCTCCATTTTCAGGCAATTACTAATATGCTTTCTGTTACTACAGAATAATTTGAATTTTCCTGTTGTATATAAATTAAATGCTACAGGGTGTGCTCTTTTTGGTCTGCTTTCTTTCACTCAGCATAATTATTTTGGGATCCAGTCATTTAGCTATGTGTATCAACAGTTCAGTTCATTCCTTAGCGTTTCTGAATTACATTATTTATATGGATGCGCCAGTTTTTCTATGCATTAGAATATCCACCTATTAATGGACATTTGGAGTTTGGGGCCATTACATATAAAGCTGCTAGATACATCACTGTACATGTTTCTATATGTGTATATGTACTCTATTTCCCTTTGATAAATACTCAGAAGTAGAATGACTGTATTATATGGTAACTGCAATTTTATATTTCAAAGAAACTACCAAACAACAAATCTGTAATAATATTTTGCATTCCAACTAATAGCATATGAGATATACTTTGCTCCATATTCTCTCCAGCACTTAAATTTGTCAGTCTTTTTTATTTTAGCAACGTAATAGATGTGTAATGTTATCTCATCATTGTTTAATTTGCATTTTTCAAATGACTAATGATGTTCCACATCTTTTTATGTGTTACTTGCTCTCCATATATTTTCTTGAGCCAGGTGTCTGTTCAAATCTTTTGCCTATTTTTTTAAATTGGGCTATATTTTTTTTATTATTAATTTTAGTAAGGTGTAACTGACATACAACATATTAGTTTCAAGTGTACATGATTCAGTATTTGTATATACTGTGAAATGATCACCACAATAAGTCTAGTTAAGATCCGTCACCGTATATAGTTACAAAAACTGCTTTCTTATAATGAGAACATTTAAGATTTACTTTCTTAGAAACTTTTAAGTACACATTATAGTATTATTAACCATAGGAACCATACTGTACATTACATTGCCAAGACTTACTTATTTTATAAGTGGAAAGTTAAATTTTGACCACCTTACCTATTTCATCCACCCATACTCCCTGCCTTTGGCAACCACCAATCTGTTCTCTGCAACCATGAGCATTTTTTTTTTTCTTTTTCCCCTCATCAGTATAACAGTGGAAATTATAATGGCTAATAGTTTCTTGTCTTAAATCTCTATTGTTATTTCATGATGCTATTGGGGAATACAGGACATTCCCATCAAATTCATCTCATGAAAAAACAAATGTGATTGGAAGTCATCAGAAACAATTTTTATTCAAAAAAGGTCATAAGCAAGAGTAAGTAGATCTTACCACTTTGAAACCACCTTGAAATAGGTTCTGGATCAAGTAACAAATTCTTTGAATCTACCCTCTGAAATTTCAGGTTTCCTCTTTTGTTTGAACACATAGAGAAAAAAAAAGAATTTTCTGGACAAGCATAAAACTGAAATAACATAATCAGAGGGTTAAAACCACCAGAGTAATACCTAAATACAGTTTGTACTTTTTTTTTATGTAGAAAAATAAGGTTAGCCTCTTCTAACATTTGTTGATGTCCTGAAATTTTTATTCTACTTTTTGTTTTAAAATAATAAAAAGGGGTGCCTGGGTGGGTGTCAGTGAAGCATCTGCCTTTGGCTCAGGTCATGATCCCAGGGTCTTGGGATGAAGCCCCACATTGAGCAGGGAGCTTGCTTCTCCCTCTCCCTCTGCCTGCCACTCCCCCTGCTTGTGCGCTCTCTTTTTCTCTCTCTCTCTCTCTGCCAAGTAAAAAACTAAAATCTTTAAAAAGATTAAAATAAAATACAATAATTTTAAAAAATAGGCTTTGATAGTGAAGAATATGCCTTCTGACTATTGGCAGTAACCCATTATTAATATACTTAACCAGAAACAAAATAATTCTAAGATCTTCCAGATATTATATGAAATCACAGATAAATGGGCAAAGAAATAATCAAGAAGATTTTACTATTATGAATGAATATGATATTTGAGGCTACATGTATCCTCCAAAACAAAAACTTCCTTAATGATTCAGCCAAGTTCTTCTTATAGACATAGGGCTTCCAGTGCTAAATTTGTTGACCAATCTTCAATGAGATGATTATGATAAAATAAAAATCAATTGTTACATTGAAATGGAAATCTATGATTATATTTTTTACATTTGAACTTCAAAGATATCATTTATTGATTCTCAGCACAAAACCACTGAGGAAAAATCAGTTTAATTTTTTTTGAAATTATTAAAAACAAATTAGCTCAAATGACTTTCACCAAAAAATATCATTGTACATCATTGTATTATTCATCTTTTCTAAATTAGATATACAGACAGCATGTTCCAGTACTTGAGTGTAACTAACATACCAAGTAACTTTCTTTGTCATTAAACTTTTGTTGTTTTTTATTAAAATGTTGATAGATGTGGTACACTGTGCCCTCACTTTTAGCTTCTCCCTTTCGTTTTTTGGCAGTAGGCAAGGTGTCTTGCTGTCTCTGTAATATTAACGGTTGAACATTTCTTGCAAAGAATGGAATATAGTGTGCTATAGGAATTGCATACAAAATCTTCAGTGAGTGGAAAAAAGACTCCAGGACCTTGGATGTCAGTTCTAGGAGAGACAAATTTATAGGTATAACAATCTGTCTTTTAAAACTGACACCTAAGGTCCTAGAGGCCTTTCCCCTATCACTAAGGATTTTTTATGCATTTCCTACAATATGAAAAAACTGTGAGTGTAACATTTAAGACATTTTTGCTGCACATAAAAGGGACCTGCCAGTTCTGTTCTAGGCCCATACAGAAAGTCAATTTTAATATTAGATTAAAACTTTATCGTTAATTTTATTTTATTTTTTTAAAGATTTTATTTATTTATTTGACACAGAAAGACAGCTAGAAAGGGAACACAAGCAGGGGGAGTGGGAGAGGGAGAAGCAGGCTCCCTGCTGAGCAGGGAGCCCGATGCAGGGCTCGATCCCAGGACCCTGGGATCATGACCTGAGCCGAAGGCAGACGCTTAACGACTGAGCCACCCAGGTGCCCCAAAACTTTATCTTTAATTTTTAAAAAAGACTTTTACGCCTCTGCAATAAAGAAATCTTAAAAGCTTGCTCAGCAATTTCATATTTCACCAGGAACTAATAATAAAGCAGCCATATGCACTTGCAGCTCAGCAGGCACCAAGTGAGGGATGTTTTCTTTGGGGCTTGCTTGAAGAGGTGCTGTTATCACACAGAGAACTGCAGCAGAAATACAAATGACTTGCACTAGTGGCCTGAAGGGCTAAGTTCAAGGCTAAAATATTGGACAACACAGTATTAGGGGAATTATGCTAAAACTGTTGGAAATGATATTAAAGTATTGACCAATCAATAGGGTCATGGAGGCACAAGAGCTGATTCCACCTACAAAGTAATAATTTCTTTTCAAAGATTCATTTCTGTTTGTGACCAAAATGACATTACTTTGTCAGAGTCAAGCCAAAGAGTAACAGTTTGGATTCCACCAATCCATGAGTATGGTATCTATCACTTAATTTACTTAGTCTTGCTTTTGTTTCTTCTAGCAATGTTTTTTAATTTCCAGTCTACAGGTCTTGTATATATTTAGTTGTATTCATCACCAAATTTTCATGTTTTGGATACTGTTGTGTATAGTACTTTTAAATATTAATTTCATGTTTTATTGCTTGTAATGTGTCTTAACAGTGGTGTTGTTTACCCATAAACACATACTTTTCATAACTCAGGGACCTATACACTTAAAAATAGTGAATTTTATTGTATGTAAATTATGTCTATAAAGTTAGCTCAAGAATAGTTCTGATAAGGTAGTACTTCTATAACATGCTTATTACATTTCCAAACAAAAAATATGTACTTGACAAAAATTAGCTATTAATATTTTTGAATTCTGTATTGATACTTATTTTTTTTCACCATAAGTTAAATGTTCATTGTAATATTCATACTTGGGAATTCATACAGAATATTATCTGCATATATAAACATGATATATTACTGAACATTCTAAAAATATTTTAACTTTATTGACATAGGATCCTGTAAAGACAGGAAATGTTGGTTTAAATCCTGCGATCTGAGCCCTCTGAAATTATTCTTGGTTTAGTACTTTTAATATTCCTGTTCACACCTCGGTCTTGCTTGCCCAGAATTCAACACTGTTTCACTTCTGACTTTATAACAGTTATGCTCAGAAAATTTTAATTTGTGTGCTTTACTCACATTTTTCCTCAAAGTTATCTGCTGACACAAAATACCTTCTAGGCTAATCTTAGAATAGGGTGACTGTGTAGTATTAGATACCAGGTTTTGTTGTGTTCATGTGGTTCACCATTTATTATTACATGAACTGTCTCTTCTTCCATTCACCACATTCTTGGTATATATATTCAAATCCCTCTGGGGTGGACTTACCTATGTGCAACATTAATTATGGTAATAAAGCAGGAGTAATAGTAGTAATTAGATATATAATGTACTGCACGGCAGGCAGTTCTAAGTATTTTCTGTATGTAGACCATTTAATCCACAAAACATATATGAATTGGGTACTAATTATAGTCCTATTTGCAGAATTTGTAGGACAGTGATTAAGTGGCTTCCTAATTTCTCATAATCTTTAAGCAGCTTCAAACCAAGGGAGTCTAAGTCCAGTAGCCAGGATCTCAAACACTGTACTATTTTACCTACCACTCAAAATTCTCTTTTTAAATAAGATGAGTAACTTTAGTTACAATGAATTCTGGGACTTAAATGATCCATGGTTAAATCAGTGATTTTATATCCCCAAGCTAAAACATAATGCTAGGCATTGATCTTATATTTTTAATATTTAAGTTCAAGGTGACTATGTATTCAAAACTCACTTTCAAAGTTACATGTTGTAGCTTCACAATCTACCTTTAAATTGTTAGTCCTCCTTGGGCAATTAACTTGGTTTCCAAGTAAGAGTGCATGATATTATGTTTTCATAAAACAGGATAAGTCCCTGTGCTTCAATTAACTTAAATCTTAAAGATATGCTAGCTGTAGTTCTTAGATGCCTTCAAGAAGTTTTGGCCACATAAATTTTAAAGGTATTTCTGAGTGAGTTGCCTAAATATAATGAATGTACAGTGAATAATATTTTACAATTTGAAATAATGAAGACAGTATTTTTGCCTGTATCATTCCTGGTTCTTCAAATAATGGCTATTATATTGCATTTAATTAGCCTTGAACTCAGTCAAACTCAGTTAATATATACATATCTATAAGCCTTCTTAGCTTATAATACTGAAACATGACTACCAGAAAAGGCACAAAGAGCACAGTCGCTCAGATTAAACTTCATTTTGGATGAATACTTTGATCCAAGTAGAATCCTGTTAAGAAGCTCATGTGTACTTTCTACTTGTGGTGATGAAATGAAATCTAGTTTGATTCAACATATTACATTTGAATTCTTTGAAAAGATACAGGTATTTGATCAGTGGCCTATTTGTGCTCAGTTTTATGACCTCTTTATTCACAAAATAAGTTTCTATACAGCTTTTACAAAGTCAGTGATGGTACAGATCTGTCTCCATCATCACATCCTAGGCTATGCAATATGTGTCTTCTATAGTTTGATGCTGCTCCGATGTAGGTGTTTCTGAAAATAAGGCCACTGGGAACAGCTTCTAGCAAAGAAAGTATGGTGTAATGAACATCTAGTTTACATTCATTCTTATTTTGTCGGTGAGGACTACTAAAAACTGGCAAAGCAAGATTTTTTTTTTTTTTTTGCTCAATATTTTAAAAAATTCAGTGCCCCTTGTGATCTAGTACATAATAGAAAACATTTGTGATGCTTGGAGTAAATTTACAAAACCAGTAAAATTGAGATAAATGGATTCTGTTATTTGGACCTGTAGCTTCTTGGAGTGATGATGATGATGATGATGATGACATAACAATAGCAGCAGCAGCAATAAGCCACTAAAAGTATGATTGAAAAATAAAAAATAGTTAAGGAGGCCAGGTCAGTAAGTAGATCTGAAAATGTCAGTACTAGAAATAAAAATCAGTAAATATCACTTTGTTAAATATTTTCTAAGTAATGAAACAGGACAAAGGGAAAATGGGAAGTAGTTACTTTTAAAATAGCTATGCAAGAATACAAAGGGGGTAAATATGATACCATTGTGGCCCTATTGAATTACTGTCAAATTTGCTCAGCTCTTTCTTTCCCGTAACCTGAAGGAAGCACTTGAGGTCTTAGCGGCCATTTTGAGATCACTCCTCACCCCTTTCTTCAGTCTCAGTTCAAATATTAGGAACCATACAGTCTTAGCCTTTAATTGGGACCTTAATTGGGCCTTTGGTGCCCTAATTATGAATAAGGTAATTACAGCAATTAGGCGAATTAGAGTAATAATTAGTAATTATAAAAAAGTCAACCTAAAGTACGTTTGATATATACTTTCAAAATAGATGTTTAAAGTGATAGCACTCACCTCAAACATCACAATGTATTCTACTCTATATCTTCCATTATACAAGGATTAGAATTTCACGAAATCAAAATTATTTATATATATATAATATAAATTTAATTAGACACACATATATATTTCTTATAATGAGTTTATTTTATTTTATTTTTTTTTAATTTTTTATTGTTATGTTAATCCCCATACATTACATCATTAGTTTTAGATATAGTGTTCCATGATTCATTGTTTGTGCATAACACCCAGTGCTCCATGCAGAACGTGCCCTCCTCAATACCCATCACCAGGCTAACCCATCCTCCCAACCCCCTCCCCTCTAGAACCCTCAGTTTGTTTTTCAGAGTCCATCGTCTCTCATGGTTCTTCTCCCCCTCC